>NC_047514.1:27794298-28009298 GCF_902827115.2 Pseudochaenichthys georgianus | reverse complement strand
TGATTGTATTATGTTGTTTACACAAACCATTGCATGTCTGTCCGTCCTTCAGAGGGACCCACCCTATTGCTCTCTGAGTGTTCTTCCATTCCCCATCTTTGGAGAGTTTTGAGCCGCTGTAGAGCCCGCTGAGAGAAATATATGATTTGCATATATGGAAGAAATACTGAGATGCTTAACTTAAGTACAAGTATACATACTATGGTCTTAAAATATCCCATTACCAGTACAATTACTGAATTCATTGCATTTTCTATAGAATATTATTATTATGTTTTTATCACCAACAAATAAATGTAATCTATCATTTTAAAATTGTAGTTTGCGAACATTAGTTACTGCTTAAAATACTTGGTTGATTAGTAGTACAGTACTGCATCATATCACACTATCATGTGTTTTTATATGTGAAAAGTAACAATACATGTCAAATAAATGAGTCAGATTTGCGTCCAAAATGTTTTTGAGTTGAGGTTTATGTAATAATCAAGTAAATTACAAGTGTGTCAAAGTAGCACTAAACTACTTTTTGACATTCACCATTTGTAACGTTTTGTGTATTGGGCAACATACATTAAATGTGACGTTTGATGATGGTACGCTTGTGTTTTGTTGCAGATCACATCCCTGCAGACCTGCGGGACCCCTTCTACACGGACCAGTATGACCAGGAGCACATCAAGCCCCCCATCCTGCGGCTGCTGCTGTCGGGGGAGCTGTCCTGCCGGGTGTGTGCTCTGATCCTGCCGGGGGGGCAGGCGGCCGCGCTGCACACACACCTCTCCGTCCTGCAGGCGCTCAGCAGGAGGGGCGTCTACGTCCTGGAGGCAGGAAACAGTCCTGTCTCTGACCTGGACCTCAGCTCCTCCCCCATCAAGATGGTGGGTACTGAACAGATTATAGAAGAACATTAAAGCAACAATAAGGACATGGGGGGGGCCAAACTGTTTTCACTGAGGGCCACATACAGAATAACATACGAAGGGCTGGGCCCCTCAGAGAGGGGATGTACATTGCCTCATATGTTAAGCTAAGTTATAAGTTAGCTAAATCAATCAAATAAGGGTCAATTGTTCTTGATCATTGAATATGCTCAGGAAAAAGCAGCCAATATCACAGCTCTCCGTTAACAGGTCTCATTGTTCTTCATTTTGTTACAAGAAGTGTTGGCAGTCGGGATGCTGCCCCCCCCCCTTCACAGACCTTTATAAAGTGAGGACAGTCAGGGGAAATGGGAAGGGGCTATTTCATTCTTGTTATGCAAATAAGTTATTGGGATTCTTTTATCAACTAAGATGTTTTTGTAATATGTTATACGTGGCTGAATGTATTGAAAAGTGGTCTTATAACACATGAATACTGAGTTATTACCGGGGGGGTCACTGGGATATATATTTTTAAATCCCCTGGAGCAGAGAGAGGAGCTGTGGATTATTGTTATTGATTAAAGCATCATATTTCTTAGGGTCCAAAACACTAAACTCACTACTTCAAATGAAAGCGTTTAGTTTATTTAATAAAATAGCACATGTGAAAAGTGACAGTAGCTACAGATTAGTTGAAATTTGGTGCTATATATATATATATATATATATATATATATATATATATATATAAAAAATAATTAAAAGAAATGTTTTTTTTTTTTTTTTTAAACACCTTGAATTTCAGGGGGGGCGTGGGGCTCCGTTGGCGGGGCGCAGCCCCCTCCAAGACAACGATAGGGGAAACACTGTTCTCTATTTACATGCTTCCTCTCGGCAAAATCATGCAAAAATATAATATTTCCTTCCACTGTTATGCGGATGACACACAGCTCTATCTCCCCCTGAAAACAAACGGTCACTCCCATATTAAGAACCTCATGAACTGCCTTGAGGAAATGAAGGGTCGGATGGCACAAAACTACTTGCAGCTAAATGAAAGCAAGTCGGAAGTTGTCCTTTTCGGCCCCCCTGAATCCCTCAAAGCATTTACTAACAGTCTTGGCAAACCCCATGTCAAAAACCTTGGTGTTATATTTGACTCTGCCTTTAAGTTTGACAAACAGGTCGCAGCAGTAGTTAAAGCCAGTTTTTTCCAGCTCGAACCATCGCCAAAATCAAGCCGTTTCTGTCTTCTAAAGATCTAGAGAAAGTCATCCATGCCTTCATTTCATCCCGCTTAGACTACTGCAACTCCCTGCATACTGGGACCTGTCAGTCATCCCTGTCCCGCCTGCGTTGCAGAACTTCTTATCCCATATTCTAGCTCCAGGCCCCTCAGGTCGACTAACCTGGGGCTCCTGGTTGTCCCACGCTCCAAGCGTAAACTCAGGGCCGACCGAGTCTTTTCTATTGCAGCCCCAAGACTGTGGAGCAGCATCCCCCCCCCCCCCCTATCAGACCGGCCCCCTCCATTGACTGTTTTAAATCCAGGTTAAAAACACACTTTGACTCTCTAGCGTTTCACTCCTCCATATCTGCTGGTTGTGCCTGGGCCTATGTTTGTCTGACCTTTCTGTATGTATGTTTATGTCGTTGTTCCTTTTTAGTTTTTACTTATCTATGTATCTAAAGGTCGTGTTCTGTTCTGTACAGCACTTTGGTCAACGTGGGTTGTTTTTAAATGTGCTTTATAGATACATGTGATAGATTGATAAACATTTACCCAGGGCCACATTTGGCCCCTGGGCCGCAATTTGGAGACCCCTGAAGAAGGAGCTTTCATTGTGTTGTTTCCCCGTCACTTTGTGTTGTGAGGTTTTGATTTGGCTAAGACCTGCATTTGTTTTGGAAGCGAGTAAAAGTGATCCCTCAGTGCCTGCTGCTCTCTGCACGCTGTGTGCTGTTATCATGCTCAAAGTCACTCAAAGCTTTTCCCTGATAAATGGAGCCAGTGGCGAACCGTCGGGGCCTTCAAGGTGTTCAGAGAATTCCCTGGAACACTCAGATAAAACAAACACAAAATCGATTTAATTATAGAAATAAAATGTAAATAAAATGAATAAATGAGAATGGTATCTGTGTTGTTGATCTGTAATATTACAGTGTTACGTTGATTTGTTTGTCCTTCTCGGACCATGCACTACGCATTTCAGTGGTTTTGTGTTAGAAAAGAAAGCAACCAATCAGATCTTGTTCTGGGTCTCTGGGTAGAATATCCTTCAACAAGGTATTCTACATCCTTGATTGAATGCCCTGGCCGTTGCACTGAATGAGAGCGTACGTTTGGACTGACGGTTTGATCAACCAATCAGATATTGATTTGTAGCCAATGGGCGTGTTCTTTCAGAGTTCCCCTCGGTTCCAGGGTGTTCTAGAAGGCCCGCTCGTTAACTGGCTCGAGACAGAGGATCTAGATAAATGCGACGAAGCCGTTTTATTGTTTTTAACGTTGAAATGACAAGTGCAACAGGTGGAGATGAAGTTGTTGCGGAATTGTTGTGAGTAGGGGTGTGTGTGTCTACAGAAGCTCCAGTTGTGATAGACACGGCTCGCCACTGATATTAGCATTCATTCGACTAAGGTTAGCAATTTATTAAGCTAGCTTTACTTTAACCACCACCATTAATATATTGACTAAAAAACCACATCTCACAGTTTGTTTTATCAGTAAAACTAACAGTCTGGAGGCAGAAGGCCTATTCAGGATTTGTTTGTAGTTTCCTGTGAAAATGTAAAAAAATGCTCTCGTGGTCTGCATGCTGTAATGCATACCTTTTTGAACATAGTGAATAATTACAATAGTAAGCTAATTCCTTCAAGAGTAAGAGTAGGCTGGAACAAAACAAAAAAAGAGTACACATTGGCATTTATTAGGTGATCAGATACACAACTCCTGACGTACTGTGTGCCTAAACATTTACCAATAACTTGAAATGATAGTATGTGGATGTTGAGTTACTACGGACCCCCTAGGGGACATGGAGAAGAAAAAAGAAATGATATGAATAAAAAAAAAAATGTTTGCGAGATATCGCAATACTTTTGCGAGATCTCGCAAAACCCCGTTGCAGTTTGTAGACGGTCCCTAAGCACTCCTCTCCCTCCTCCAGCTGCGGATTGTGACCAATTCTTGATGTTTAGCTCGGATGACGGCGTATCGAACTGTTCTGATAATAACGACTCTGTAGCTCGTTGTCTACCTTGCTATGATGTATTTTTACAACGTTATGTTCATGAGTTATTGATCCGCGAAATTCGAATCTGTCAATAACTCGGCTCAGAGGGACGTGCATGTCCCCTCGCTCTGAGTGTTCTCTTGAGGTGTCTTCACTTATGTGAAACCCGTGCCTATTGCCAAGCACTGATGTTATATCTTTATATTTAAGGCCAAGCTCAAAGTAAAATCGATGAACCGCTCCATTGTTGTGGTTTCTGTGTTGCCGTAGCAGCCGAACTGACCAGGAAGTACATTGAGCTAAATGAAAAGTATTGCGAGATCTCGCAAAACATTTTTATTTTTTCAAATTATTATTTTTTTCTTCTCCATGTCCCTAGGGGGCTCCGTAAATTACAGCCTGCTCCACCCCTCCTCGATTCATAATGCTTAAAGAATCATTAGATCGTTCAAAATCAGATTTGTTTCCCCTGTAATGTAAATGAGGGCGCATCCTTTCTGTCTGGCAACAAGCTACAGTGACTTTGCTTTCCAGAGCTGAGTGTTGAAATGAATAATTCACCAGTAGAGGTTTTGCAGGTTTTAGGGTGTGAAACTAAAATATTCATGAATCAAAATGAACCAACATTTTTCACGTAATATGAAACCACTGTTGGAAATACGTACTGCAGGCTAGTGAGTCATCTTTGCCCTTTAATCATCACATTTAATAATGACATTTTTTGTGAGAATCAGTTGAAACTTGCGAAAGAACACACACACACACACACACACACACACACACACACACACACACACACACACACACACACACACACACACACACACACACACACACACACCAACACGTTCTCACTCCCATCCCGTCACATATTGACGGACGGTCAGGGCCCCTCCCCGTCGCTATATCACGTACAGGGTACCCCTTGCCCGTCAGGCTTCTACGGGCAGGGCGTCCCATAGACCTTCATAGACCACGTGATCAACAACGATGGCCAACCTTCGTGTTATTCTATAAGGGACATTTCGAGCATCATTGCGATTGTCAACATTTTTGAGTTTAGGATGGCCGAAGACACTACACTACCCATAATCCCCAGCTATCGTTTAGTACTTCAGTCCCCATGATTACTCTTCAAGGTCTGGGATTGGATGTTGGAGTGGCAGTGCGCCAAGGTTACGCAGAGCGTCAAACAGCTGTGTGAAATGGAACGAAACCACGCCAGACTATCCAAAACTGGAATCGAACGCCCCCCAGAACTACACACTACACTATTGTGTTTCGCAAAATGTTCTATGGGACGTCTCTACTGAACGTTTTCGTTTTTCCCACAATTAGAAGTTGCCAGTATTAAACACATTGGAGTTATCAAATGTAAAACATATCATTAATAAATGGGTGAAAATCACTTGTGTCCATAATGCGCAGCATTAATATATAGCATTAATATATACCCACATGACAGCTCATTGCTACTTTGTAATTCTAGTCCACCACAATATAGAGGTTAACCTGGTATTTTTACTCCACTGCATTTATTTGAGTTACTTTGCAGATTCTGATTAATTATGTGAAATATAAACAACCCTTAAATCAGACTTTAGTTACACCTGAGTAAAATTCAGGTAAGGTGAGTGTCATGTGCCAACAATCAGGAGAGATATTTGATAGTTGGTGCTTGAGAAGACTAAACATGTATCTGCAATAGACATGAATGGAAACGAATAATAAAGTATATTCATTACTCGTTATTCTCTACTAATAGTTAATTAAAGACTGTATATTATGGCTATTTTGCACATCCCTTTCAAGATTTCAAAGGTTTATTGACATATCATACACAACTACGGTGTAGTTATGCAATGAATGAAACACTTGGGTCACAGGTTCCTCAACAGTGCATTACAAGACATCTATCAACATGTGTGTACCTCCACCATTAAACTGTCATATTCTGCACATTTCTTATTCTATCTACATACATAAGAGTATAATTAATGTGTATAATATCAGTTCAAATAAGTGCTTCAACATAGTTAACATTGCAGGAAAGCAATATATTAGACGTTAATTACTTTGTCAGGCTTAATATTTATCTGTAGATAGATACCCCCAAAAACCTTAATCTGTTATTTAATGTTTAAATAAAGGTTAATCCGTTTTTATGTTTTGCACCTCCTCCTATTAATATCTGTGCATCCTGCACTAAACTGTTTTATTGTAGAGATCACTTATAGTATCTTCTTGATTTTTTATATTCTATATTTCTATATTTATACTTTCCCCCTATGAAAGTATGTACTCTTAATATTTTTTTAATAAAATATAACACATAAAAACAATAATTCAATAACGTGCTTTAACCACTAGGAGGTGCACACAAGGTGCACACAGCCATAATAACTTTGTATTATTAGTGTGTATGTACAACATCTGAAGATGTGTAGTTTTATTCATGCTTTCACATCATTTTACAGCATATTGCTATACTATTTCAGACTCGGTATTTACATTCTTACATTCAAAATTCAATCCAATTCAAATCAGTAATATCTTTAAAAACTACAGTCCTTTTCTATCAGCTGTGCACCGTTATGGTGTAAATATAACCTATCTATGAATTATATCAAATGTAAAAGTCAGCCGAATTAGTGTTGATACTGCAAGGAGACGTATTGTGTGAAGAGAAATTGAAGATGTTGTTTAATTGTTGATGTATTTATGATCCACGTCAAGTATTCAGTTTCGGCGGCATTTCTTCCAGTTTTTCCAAAGGTCTTCTCATCAGGGCTCTCTAAATAAAGAACTACGGCAGATCTGTAATATGTAATGCAGCCGAACCGTGTATTACAATGCCGTTATGTGATGACTTTCAAAGAGAAAAGCAAGAGCACTCGGAATTAAGTATTATTTTATTCTTTTAAAATATTTTCCGGATTTCATATAATATAAACACCAAATCCCAGCATGCATTGCGGCTAAAACATCCAATCAGCGTAGCTGAGGATCTTGGGTAATCGCTCTAAATGCTACGTCTGTTTCCGGTTATTTTTATTTTGAAATTCAGTTCCTGACGAACGCCAAAAAAGCCCGAGATTATGGAATTAAACCAATAAATAAAAGCAAGGATAATTGTGTGTTATTGGTGAGTAAATAACAGTGTGTTATTTTGAAAAGAATAACAAATTAGAAGGAAAAAAATATTTTAAAATACGAGGCTCTGAGCCCCATGCATTTTCCTCACAGACGGCAACACTAAAGGTCTACAATAAAGACCTAAATGAATATTTGGGATGTTCTTGCCTTTAGATTCTCCCAATAAGTACAGAGGGTGACTCTGCTGTGAAAAAACACATTTCCACCTAAAAAACGTTAGCAACCATGTGTACACATTCATGAAGTAATCTTCGTCATAACTAGCAAACTAAACATCATGTACATGTACTGCACAAATAATCAGAAATAAAAACTCATTACTCGCATAAAATGACATCCAAACGCATTTTAATGGCCAAATGAACCTTAAAATAGGCATTTTCCACCGAGAATAACACGAAGGTCAGCCATCGTTGTTGATCACGTGGTCTATGAAGGTCTATGGGACGCCCTGCCCGTAGAAGCCTGACGGTCAAGGGGTCCGCTGTCCGCAATGAAGGTCTATGGGACGCCCTGCCCGTAGAAGCCTGACGGGCAAGGGGTACCCTGTACGTAATATAGCGACGGGGAGGGGCCCTGACCGTCCGTCAATATGTGACGGGATGGGAGTGAGAACGTGTTTTACACACACACACACACACACACACACACACACACACACACACACACACACACACACACACACACACACACACACACACACACACACACACACACACACACACACTTTCCTTTTGTTCAGCTTTAGCTCACCCTGTTGTTTAGTATGACACACAGTGTATGAGTGTATATAGCAGACACAGCAGAGATTGTCTCAGGTGTAGGCTGACCAGGATTGTGCCTTTAGAAATCTGCCCGTTTCAGACAGGAAGTTCTGCCTGTTTCCATGGCAACTCAGCAATGGAGCATATTTTACCTCCTGATACTGTAAAATCAGTTTTGTCTTCAATAGAAAAACACACTGTATGTAGAATGGCTGTGCAAAATATATATATATCTTTTTTTAATTTGAGGCTAGGATTGAGGTTCTCTAAAGCAGTTTTGTAATATTCTATGAGATTATTACAGTGAAATGAAGGAAAACCTTGAACAGTACAGCCATTCCAGTATATATTCATTTTTGTATTGCCATATATGCATTAAATTACATTACATTGCATTTAGCTGACGCTTTTATCCAAAGCGACTTACAATAAGTGCCTTCGACCAACAAAATAAAAACTTGAAGAAAACAGAATCATAAAGTACTCAGGCTTCATAGAGCCAAAACATTTCAAGTGCTACTCAACTGGCTTTAGATAAGCCAGTCCTTTATTAGTATATAAGTGCTCTGTTAATAGTTCTATCGCTCGAAGTGGAGTCGAAAGAGATGAGTTTTCATGCATGTGATTTATGGAGATAGATTTCTGCTGACCGCCCTCTGCAATAAAAAAGAATCTGTTTACAATTTAGTTTGAAGCAGAATATGAATAAGAATTCTTTTTCAGATAAAAACATTAATTCAATTTTTTATTTGGAAAATGATCACATTATCTTTTTGACTTAACAATGCTCTGGAGTTATACACAATGTGTAAACAATAATGCACAGCAATACTGCAATCTACCCCTACAATAGGATAATACTAATAATGTTGAAACAGTGTACACAAGCACCAGCTTAAAGCAGAATAGACTTGCAGCATTCACATTTAGTTCAAGAATGAAAACATAATAATAATAATATATTTAATTTATATAGCGCTTCTCATCTGCCAAGACAAATCTCGAACATGTAACCGTATGGATGAAGCTGCAAGTATTTGGCCCAGCTTTAGTATTTACTCATATTTACACGCAGTATAATTGTTGTGATGGTCGTTCTTCCAGAGCTCCCACATCCACCTCATCGATGCCCTGATGATGGCCTACATGCTGGAGATGATCAGCGTGGAGAAGGTGGTGTCCAGCGTCAGGCGCTTCTCCAGCGGCAGTGCCTCCAAGGAGCTGCCGTTCGACCTGGAGGACGCCATGTTGTTCTGGATCAACAAGGTGAGAGCAGAGCTGGTTTCTAACGAGCTGGACCTGTGCTGTCTTGACCTGTGCTGATCTGCAGCGTGTTCGTGGCTGCAGGTGAACGTCAAGATGAGGGAGATCCTGGAGAAGGAGCTGAAGATGAAGCAACACTTGATGGAGTCGCCCAGTCACCAGAAGGTGTCTGTCTGGATTCTACGTGCATGCATCCTCACCTCACAATCTGAGCACAGAACACATTTCATTGTATCTTTTGTAACACTTTAGTTTGATGTGACTGAACTGAACTGAAGATCCTGTACAGTTCTCATAATATGGGGGCTTTGGGGATGTAACTAAAGTAAAATGCTGCCATGGAGAGAGCAGCAATGATTAGTCGACTATCAATAAGTTGATCGGCAGAAATACTTTGTCAATTGTGTTGATCACTATTTGTTAGCGTCATTTGTAATGCAGATATGGCAGAACACGCTATTTTCAGGCTATAAAACATAGAGATGTTCTTTTCTCTCTATCATATCATTTTAAAGTGAATTTCTTTGGGTCTTGGACTTAGAAATCAATGCATTTAAAGACATTAACTTGGCTTTGGGATTTTCAGACATCAGTATTTTCAGACATTTCATAGACCCACAGTTTAATAATTCAAATGCCATAATGCTTATTTGCTTACAATGAACTCTAATGCATCCAGTCATTGTCCTCTTATCTTTCCAGTTGTCTTTCAAATCAGATGTGTCTCCACGCTAACAGGAGAACATCTGATTCCTGGGCTGCGTCTCACTTCGGTTATTTTTCATTTCCTCGCTCCTCGGTCTCACCGGAAGTTGATTTGTCTGCGCCGTCTTGAGTAGCGTCCCAGTGGCCTTATTGGTGCCTGAGGATCGAGGAACTACCAGACTATCCTCCGGTGAAATCCTCAGACACTCGCCCCGCCCCCTTACTGTGTATCGCTCACTGATTGGACGATGCAGCGCATGCACTGATCTGATGCTTCTTGACATGAGAGCCGTTTCCTAGCGGAGTGAAGAAAACACATGAACCTCACGAGAATCACTCCTATCTCTTTTTCTTCTCTCAATTATTTTATTTATTCTGTGCGCTCTAATCAATATTAATCAAACTATTGTTCATTTATACATTTTAAGAATGGCGTTTATCTTTTTTGAGAATTAGTCCTTATTTGATTTCATGTATTTGGGTCTACAACAGATGATACAAATGTTTGTGTTAGTAAATGTGTAGGCGGGGGTGTGTGTGGAAATAAGACAGAGCTGCTGTCAGACGAACAGCTGTGCGGCGTCATCACAAACGACGTCGCCTCACGTGACGCTCCGGAGGAAAGGATGTCCCATTGCTCTTAAAACTCATTTCCCTGCTTCCCGTGGTTTCCTTGCGGCTCTCCATGCTTCCTTGGTGGGAGGGACTAGTCGCAGGGAAACGACGCAAGTGAGGGACGCAAGGAATCCATTTAACCGAAGTGAGACGCAGCCCTTGTCACTGTTTCTGACCCTTGACCTGTCTGCTGCTCTTCCTGTTTGTGTCTCCCCAAACTCTCCTTTCCTTCCTGCCTCCTGGATACTAGTCTCCCTCCAAATGGTACTGGAAGCTTGTACCTGTAAGTGCAACCGCTTAAAAAACTGCCTGTGTGAGTGTACGTATGTGTGTAGGAGGTGTGCGTGTGTGTTAAATCAGACCGAGCAGAAAGGAGCCAACAGTGCCCCTCGGTGGCAACGATAGGCACACCGGGCATTGTTACCATAATGCCTGGAGAGGAGTCCCATCATCCACACAGCTTGCACCATTTCCTTCTTTCTTGCATCACTACATTAACTTCCTCCCACTCATTTCTCTCCCTCCCCAGCCTGATATGTTGCATGCTCTGGCCAGCAGCTTGTATGAGCCCGTGGAGTTCTCTCAAATGGTAATGTACTCACCATCGAACCTTTCTTTAAATTAATCCTCACCTTCATTATTTCCCCTTGTCACGCATCACATGCACCAGCTACTGAACCCTCCTTAGTCTACGTGATCATACTTGATGGCAGTGGCGAGCCGTGACTTTTATACCTAGGCCCTCTGACCCCCCCTTCCCTGGAGAAAAAAAAGAAGAGATATTACGTCACAGCGGATACTTCAGCGGAATATCAAAACAGTGGTCCGGGGTGCAAAACGCATCAATGACAGCGACCCTCTACCACACAGAACAACACCATTTATATAAACACCTATCATGACAGGGCACCCACAGCCAAGTAGCAATTACAAATTAACTAAGTCGGCACGGCGGCCCGCATTGAAAATGACTACCTTTGATGATAAATCACTGAAACACAAAGTCCATCCTCCGGTCCTTTTGGATGAAGCACTTGCGGGTCATTCAGCTGATCCTTTGCCACTCCAGTTTATCATTGTAACTCAATCTTGAAAATGACTCGGTTAATAATTTCGCAACGATGTCATTACTATCACTGAAGTGAGCCATCATGAACGAACTTATGCTAATCATAAATCTATCGTTTAGATTTATGATTCGAAAATAATAAATGTGGGTAGACATGTGGATATTATCCGGCTGAACAAAACGTGCATTTATCTAACAGGTTCGTTTTCCACAGACCTTATTTCGAGCTATTTTCCAAAATCCTATGGAGAAATTCCATTGCTTTCTGTCGAGGGAATCCGAGCGCGGCTTACTTCCGGGTTTTAGGACGCGTCACTGCACCACTTGCATACACTGCACAGCGGGCGGAACCTGTCATAAAGTCCGCACAAATATTGTAGAGGGAAGATATGATTGGTCAATTGTACTGTCATTTGACATTACTCTCTCATTGAGTTACTATAGCGGGCCCTCTGTGAATGTAGAGAGGGACCAAGCTCTCCCGTCTTCACAGTAAAACTCGCAGAGACGGCATTTAACCCTTCACATTCCAACAGAAACTGAAGAGGCAGATTCGAAGGATTTATTTTTTTTGAAATATTATTTTAAATACAATTCAAGTTATTTTGGTAAAACTAATGAAAAATGTAACAACAACAAAATATTTTAAAAGATATTTTTTTAAAAACGTTTTTTTTTTAATGTTTTAAAATATTATTTTTTAGAATATCTTAGGCCCTCACAGAGGGCCCTGACGGCTCGCCACTGCTTGATGGTGGTCATCCCGTATGAGTGATGACAGGCTGATGCACAATGTAATCCTCTCAAATATTTTTGCAAAGGTCAAGCATCAGATTTCAGTCACAGAGACCTACCCCAGAAAAAACATCCACATGTCTCCACCTGCACCCTGTTTCCACCGAGCTGTTGACAGAGATTACTGCAGCCTTTCCTCGCCAATAATGTAAAACCACTCAAAGGCTTAGATTCGTGTCGGACAACATTATGGAAGGGATGTTTCTTTACCTTTAGCCTGAAAGCACTGTTTTATTTAGTTAGCCATGTGTTGCTCAACGATAAATTGTCATTCTGAAATCTGGCATTACATCCACATTGTAAAACAAATTTAAATATTCAGCCACGACCGTTGAAGATCTTTGAGTTGTTTCCGCTTTTGTCTTCCGTCAACATGTTGCGGGACAATTTAAATAGATTGGATCAAATTCAAACCAGAATCAGAAATCCTTTATTTCCCGCACACACAGCATTACAGCAAAGGTGAATCAAAAGGCACAAATAAAAAGAGTAAGTTAAAGCAAGCAAACGCAAATACAAATAAAGACAATGAAGTACACATACATGAGTAGCAGCTTTTTAAAAGGTAGGTGAAATAAAAAGCTATTGAGATTTGATATAATGTATTTGTTGCACATACCTATGATCAGAGTTGGGATCAGAGTTGGGTGTAACGCGTTACTGTAATTATATTACTTTGTCGGTAACGGAGTAGTGTAACGCGCTACTTTTATAATTCAGTAATCACACTACAGTTACTAACATTGCACCAACACGCGTTACTTCGTTACTTTCTAAAATCAGTCATAATCAAACCTCAACAAACACCTGCAAAGAACACATGCTAAGGTGAAGCTAACGCACATAGCTGTTGTTTATTTATATCACACGTAGTCTGTTCTTCTTCTCTGTTTTCCGGTTGTTGCCTGTTTTGAATGACGAATACACACTACCGCCGCCTGCTGGTAAGGAGAGTTATTGCCACTCACGCATGCGCAGTTCGTACGTGCTCGGCTGAAGTCTTTGCGGTGTGCTCCAGTCTGGCTCCAGTGCAACACATGGCCAACACGCAGGAGAACACGCTGACGCAACAGCGTGAGCAGAGATAGACTGCGCAACATATACAGATAGCAGGAGACAGAGGACAGCCACGGTCAGATAGCAGGAGACAGAGGACAGCCACGGTCAGATAGCAGGAGACAGAGGACAGCCACGGTCAGATAGCAGGAGACAGAGGACAGCCATGGTCAGACAGGAAAACATTCAGGAGCTATCTGGATCAGTCTTATGCGACAATGGAAACTGAACTAAAGAGAACATTTGAAACTTTAGCAGTCTGCGTGATCTGCCTGCAGGGAGGGGCGGGCCGGCCCTGCGAGTAAAGTAACGAGTAAAGTGACAAATTACTTTATGTAGAGAGTAACGAAGTAGTGTAATATATTACTTTTTTTAAAGTAATATGTAATGTGTAATATATTACTTTTTTTTAGTAACGACACCATCTCTGCCAATGATAACAGCTGACTGCAGGAGCAGGAAGAGTTACATTAAAAGAAAACATTTGATTTCACTTAAGGTTCCTTCTATGATGTTGTCGGATGCTTTGAAAGTTTAAACAATAATCTGAGCCTGTTGACGTTGCGACATCACAGTCCCTCCAGAAGCTCCCAGCTTCAGCACTCCCGCTCGACACTGGACCAATGTCATACGTTGTCCTCCCCATCGCTCACTTAGACTGAAAGACATGGGAACTGATGGTGACAAAAAATACCGAAGAGACGCTTTAAAGAGAGCCAGTGGATGCTTTGTGATGGATGTTGGGTTGGTGTGTGAGCACGTGAGTCCTGATTAGATGTGTGTGTGCACCTGGATAAAAATGCTCTCCTCTGGTGCAGGTGCGTTACCGTAGAGACCACCTGTCGGGGCGGACCCTGCAGCACTTCCCCCTGCTGGACGACCTGCTGAAGGACGTGAGTGACGGCACGGCGCTGCTGTCCGTGGTCCACTTCTACTGCCCGGAGCTCCTCAGGCTGGAAGGTGACACTGGATCTGAGACTACCAGCACAAACTGCTTTCTGCTCACTCGGTCTTTCTGCTAGCTTTTCTTGGTTCTTTGGTTTCCCTCTGAAGATGGGTTGCATCTCTTTGGAAGCTTTATACATGAGATATTAGATAAGATATACTTTATTCATCTCAATTTTGGAATACAGAAAGAACGTGTCTGTCATTATTCGGTTGCTTTTTCTTTGTAGGTGTTTGTGTCTCTTTGTTGTCTTTTTGTCTTGATTTCAGACCTTTCTCGTCTGTATGGTAGTTTTCATTCACTGATAATATTAATACACTTTATTTATATAGCACCTTTCATGCAACATGCAGCCCAAGTGTTTTCCAGATACATACGTCTGGAAAAAAGAAGAAGTGAGGAACATAATTAAAAACAAGTTCTAAACAAACGGCAAGAGTTAGAACAGAACCATAAAACATGAACAAGTGATGCAAGTAAAAATAACCCCAATTTTGGGCCCATAAAAACAGAAAGCAGCCTCCCCAGATGTCTTGTTTAATACTTTCAGTATTTCTTATATAAAGTCTTGTACATTTTTAAAAGCACTTTAAAATAAATTCTGCACAGGGGAAATGTGATCCCTTTGTTTGTGTTTGTTAACATCCTGGCCACAGCATTCTGAATTAATTGCAATTTATTAAAAGAAAATTCCGGGACACCAGTAAAAAGAAAGTTCCAGTAGTTCAAGCGACTTTTATTAAAAGCATGTAAATCCATTTCAGCAGCATTCTGAGTTCAAAGTCATCCTGGCAATGTTCCTTAAGTGGAAACAGGAAGTTTTTCAACCTTATTTTTGCAAAATGACTCCCAGGTTGGGAACTTGTGTTTTAATATATTTGGACATGCTGGAAAACACTGACTCTACTCTTTGCCGTTCTACACTCTAATCTGTGGAAGTGACTGGAGAACAGATACTACTTACATGTCTAAAGCTAGATCCAGGAGAATGTAATCTTTAAGACAGGAAGCCTGGGTTACTCAAAGTCTTAAAGTCCCCTATCATGCTATTTTTAGGCAATAGCTAGGTCTCAGATATATAAAATATATAAAAAACATGTCTATGAAGTGTTTTGCTCAAAATACCAAACCCATCGCCCATTCTAGCCATGCCTCATATTCCTCAATTTCACTTCCTGTTTCAAAAGTGCTGATTATAGGTATAAAGCTTTAAAAAAAAAAAGAATTGATAAGAAAAGGAGGGGGCTGAGCTCATGCGGGACATAGTGCCGTGGGTCCACATTTCCGATATTACGTCATATCGGACGCAAATCTGGATCAGCTCCGTTGTTCCCCGTTTTTAGAGATTTGGGTAAGGGGGAAAAGAGAGAGGGTTTTATTTCCTGACGCTGCGTGAGTTCCCCGACGCACCGGGGACACATCTTCATGTATAGAAGACATCAAAAAGTGCATTTTGCATGATAGGTCCCCTTTAAGGTAACAGCTGATTGGCACCTTTAAAATGAACTTATTAACACACTTTAGGAATACATTTATTGTAGTTCTTCTCAGATAAAGCTAGTTTTTTTCATATTTAGCATACACATATGAGTGCTCTTAGTCTTATCTTATCAAACATGTTGTAAGCATCTCACATAAGAAATAGGTTTTGATATAGCACTTAACTTTGAGCCTGGGACTATGTACCATTGTTGTCCTGTGTGCAGATATCTGTCTGAAGGAGGTCCCCTCCATAGCAGACAGTGTGTACAACATCCAGCTGCTGCAGGAGTTCTCTAACGAGTACCTGAACAGGTGCTTCTACCTGAAGCCTGAGGACGTGCTGTATTCTCCACCAGTGCTAAAGGTGAGCCAAAGAAAATGAACAACAACTAAAAGCAGCTTTCTTTCATCTCTTCCTAATGTGATCTCTGTGCGTTGCAGAACAACGTGATGGTCTTCATCGCTGAGCTCTTCTGGTGGTTCGAGAGCGTGAAGCCAGACTTTGTCCAGCCTCGGGACCTTCATGAGTTCAGAGACGGTATAACTCACGCTCTACTTCCATATGCCGGTTTCTTACTCATCAAACTGCAACTGGCTCTTTTAACACTAGAACCGCCAGGGGGCGCTGTATAAAATGTACCCGCTATTAGAATGCATTGACTCTTATTTTATTGATCAGACAAGAACACAGGGTTAACAGTGAGTGTGGATCGCACAGTGATGAAACGTATACAATAGAATCTGTGGATAGATAGCATGAAGTATAAAATATCGCTAAAAGTGTCTCTCTCTCTATCTATCTATCTATCTATCTCTCTATAAAGAACCGCAGTAAACAACAGGCATTGCTATAGCAACACGCCATGTTTATGTTTACACGTGAGATCAATAGCGTGAGAATCACTGTCTATAAGGTAAATACGACCCGCTGGCGCTGATGGGTATAAATGGCAATTCTTGTTGACCATGTTTAACAACAGAGGGTGCTACATAACACACTTTCAGGACAAGTCACGGACTGGGAGACTTTCATATTTTATTGAAAACAAGTTACAATCAAGAAACATCTGCGGGTCAAAAGTACCCGTTGGCGGTTCTAGTGTTAAAGATGGCATCGTATGTTACAGGTCTTTTTCTAACGGTTCCCTTGCTATTACTTTCCAGTGCGATTGCTCCTGCAGCCCAAGAGTTCAAGATCGAATATTCCCATCTCCAACGTCACCAAACATAGTTTCCTGACAACATCGAACTCTGCCGACATGTTGACCACGTCCCCGAGCCCCGACCTCAGGTAACACCCACAGACTGTTTTTTCACGTGATATAAAACACAAATAGTTTAAGGAGTTAAGCGTCCCGTATATATTTTAACGTTGTCAATCTCATGGTTATAATTTAAAACATACAATAGAACACATTACTTAAAGGGGACCTATCATGGTGCGTTAGGGAACTCACGCAGCGTCAGAAAACAAAACCCTCTCTCTTTTCCCCCGTACCCAAATCTCTAAAAACGGGGCTACAACCGAGCTGATCCAGATTTGCGTCCGATATGACGTAATATCGGAAACACCCACGGCCCAATCAGAAACGTTGCCATCAGAAACAATGCTAGACTGTTTTGGACGTAATATGGTCGGTGCATGTTTACATTAGCATCGCTAACACTCAGAGCTAACCTGTACTGGAGAGCATGTGTGTGAAGAAGCAGGAAATAAAAAGGAACTCACCTTGTGGTGTAACCGGCAAGAGAGAAAGCCTTTGAGCTCCAGACGGTTTCAGATCCTTGATAATCCATGATATGGCGTTTCATCACGGCAGCATTTAGTTTAGGCAGGAGCTGCCGGGTCCCGCATGAGCTCAGCCCCCTCCTCTTTTATCAATTTTTTATTTTTTTTTAAAAGCTTTATTCCCAGAATCAGCACTTTTGAAACAGGAAGTGAAATAGAGGGATATGAGGCATGGCTAGAATGGGTGATCTGTTTGCTATTTGGAGCAAAACACTTTATAGACATGTTTTTTATATATTTGTATATATCTGAGACCTATGCTATTGCCTAAAAATAGCATGATAGGTGACCTTGAAAGGATTTAATGCATACTTTACAACTTAATATGGTCAAAGTCACATCCTTGAACTATCTTTGCTTGTGATGTACATTAAAATCCGTAAAAAAAGTTATTTTTGAAATTTTCTTACTCTAAGACAAAAACACATTTTGGCCAAATAAAGAGTACATTAGCACAGATCACGCCTCTGCCCTTAAAGTACATAATAGCATATTTCCTAATATTTGTATTATTATATAAATCAGACTGCCATTAGCTTTGGATACACACCATCAGAGTTTTGTCTTTTTCTTGATACTGACATGTTTTTTAGAAGCAACACTAATAAACCCCAATGCTCTCTTTATGTCCCTTCCAGCACTAAACCAACGTCCCTAAGCCCGTCTCACTGTCTCCTGCCCCTGAGACAGAGACAACAGAAGGTGGCTGACGAGAGCTCTTCAGGTAATTAAATACACATGTGTTTACCGCCTCTAGTCACAAAGGAACTTCTTCAAACAGAGCGGGAAGATAGAGAGCAGGAAGTGTTCTTTTATCCTTCCTTATTTGAATGTCCTTATCTAACAAACAAAAAACAAGGGGCTTGGTGAGTAGTTAATTTAACCATTTAATTGAATCAACAATAAAAAGAGTTGTAACATGCCAAACTAGTACATTTATTTGTAATCTACAATGGTGTATTAGGTCTATTGTAGGTTTAAAAAATAAAATAAATAAAAAAACGTCCAAGAAAGAAGCTACAATTCAGAAAAGTCCTCAGAATTAAAGTCGTAATTTCTCTATAAGAAAACCTTGGGTATTGAGATAGAAATGTGTGAGTAAAGACACACATTAATGATCAACTCATAGCACCGAAGATTTTCTCATACAATCTCAACAATATATCATGTTTTGGTCCTAAACCTGACACTTTCATCTCAGAGAATACAGACATTTTATTTTGAAATAATATATGACTGTTATCTCAGAGAATATCCACTTTTGTCTTGTACAATGTACAACTGTTATTCAAGAGAATATCGCAGTATTTTTTCTGTCAAATTTCAAATTAAATGAAAAGAAAAACAAAGGGTTCTTTCTCTAAATAATAATCCCCTGCCTGTGCTCTCTTAATACTCTTTTTGTCTACACATCATCATCTAATACACCTCATGTATTGATGAGTGTCCCAGCAGGTGGAGATGATCAAACTTTGTCCACGATGAACGTTACATGTTTTATCATCTTGTCTTTGAACAGTGCTGAGGAACAGGTCCAACTCCCTGACACCGGACGGGCAGAACCAGGGCTCCATCCTGGCCTGGCCCGACAGGAGGGGGAGGTGAGGGGTGTCATTACAACGTTTTAAAAACACTTATTTCAATTTATAGCAGGTACAGATATAACAGAACATTGCTTCATGTTTCTGTAGTATATTTCTCTTTCTGCTGCTTAGTAAAAAATGTAAAATGCCTATTTATTGTCCACAGTAGGGGTTAATCATCAATGGTCGCAACTTTCTGGTATTCAGCATCCTCAATCACCCCCAAAAGTAATCCAACATTGTACAAATCGGACTTGTCACTTATAAACTGTTGTTTACATGTGTTATATTGCCATTCATTTTAATTAATGCAACTTATGCTAATTGTGCAAATTGCCCAACAAAAGCAAGTGAGCATCCGGTAGTTTCTATGTGCTGGGGACCCGACTACAGTATACATGTATGTCAGTATACATGTATGTCAGTATACATGTATGTCGTAACACTTTGGGCTACTCAACATTTCCGTCTTCACAGTGCTGGCAGCACCGTAATGTAAATGTATTTTCTACTGTGAATATGTATATATTTGCAGTTAATGTTAATTTGTATTGGTTATATATTTGTATCTTATTCTATCTTTTAAATATTTGTAACTTCATTTTCAACAATTTGGGATGATCTCTATCTATCTTCATGAAAGCTCACACGATGCGCACTCTGCTCTCCCTGCAGGCCTCTCTCCGTGCAGGCTCCCTACGCCCTGCACTACCCTCTGGAGGAAGACGCTGACAGCATCAGCCTGGCCCGCTCCATCAGCAAAGACAGCCTGGCCTCTAACATCCTGAGCACCCCCAAACACATGCTGGGCCCCCAACACAGACTCAGCGGCCAAAGCCTGCTCAGCCACATGCGCATAGAGGACGAGGAGGAGGACATAGAAGAGGCAGAGCTGGCTGCTGTCACCCACCCTTCTGCCTTGTCTCGCCGTGGCCTTGGGAGTGACATGGAGCAGGACGAGCTGGAGATCCCCAGTGCAGCGTCCACCTCCAGGGTTTTGAATACTCGTTGTTCTCCCTTTACACCCGAGCGCCCGACAGACAGTTACTATCTGGAGCCTTTGATGCCCACCACCCCTAAGCCAGCCAAGGAGAAGAGCATCAGCCTGAATAAAGAGGAGGAGAGCGGGGAGAGTCGCTTCAGAGCTGCTAGGAAGGAAGCAAGCAGCATTCCACAGAGGAAAACCCCAACGTCTGAGTCCAACAGAGGCATCTTCACAGCCATACAGCTGGCAGAGGCAGGGAGGATCAGGCCGCCCACAGAGGGTCTGCAGTCACCCCTCAGCCTGAGAAGAAACTCTCCCCAGGCTTTTTCCTTCATATGTCAGGAGAGCCAGACCCCCACTGCCCTCTCCCCTCCGCGCTGGGTGTCAGAGACGACTCGGACTCTGACATCGCAGACCTGGAGGAAGACGAGGAGGACGAGGATCTGACTAAAGAGGTGGTGAAGAGAGCACAGGGGATGTACTTGCAGGAGGGAGAGGTGTGTAAGTTTAGGGAGTTAGAGTGTGAGTCGGCCAAGCTGAGAGAGGACTCGAAGGTGAGCGAGCGGGACGATAAGGAGGGGGGCAGCGGGCGCTCCAGCCCCTGCCTCAGCACGGCGTCCTGGGCCAGCAGCGCGTCAGGCAGCGCCAGCGTCAAGATGACCAGCTTCGCCGAGAGGAAGCTCCTCAAACTGGGGCTCCGCGAGGAATTCTCGAGCACCAGCAGCTCTCAGAAGACCACCCCGGACGGGTCTGAGGTCACGCCTTGCCCCCCCTGGCAACTGAGGAGCGACTACACCTCCAGCTGGCTCGCCAAGGAGCCCAGGTCTTTGCTGGGAAAGAACCTGGCGTTGAGTCCCTCCGTAGTGCCTTCAGAGCTGCTGCAGCTTCACATGCAGCTGGAGGAGCAGAGGCGAGCCATCGAGCACCAGAAGAAGAAGATGGAGACGCTGTCGGCACGGCAACGGCTGAAGCTCGGGAAGGCTGCGTTCTTGAACATCGTTAAGAAGGGAGGAGAGAAGTGCGACACACTTCCTCTGCCCCTAAAACAATCCTCAGAAACAGCTGACAGGGGTCACATGAAGCCCCTGCTGTGCAAGGACGACTCCTGTCTCGATGCTCTGAAGGCGAGGGAAGCACAGGGAGGACAGATGAGAAAGAACCGGTTGAACACCCTGTCCCAGGATAACGTGGCAGAACCGGACCTGAATGAGTGCTCCCACTCCATAGATCTCCTGAACGACGCCATCAGCTCCATCCAGCAGCAGATGATGCAGCTGTCCCTGCAGCAGAACCTGCTGATGAAGCGCGTGGTGTCGCCCGCAGACAAACCAATGAAGCGTGCAGCTTCTCCTCCAGAGCCGCTGAGGAGACACGCCTCCTCGCCTGCAGAGCAGGAAGAATCGAGCACGAGCACAACCCCCATCACGACCCCCATCACGACCCCGATCACGACCCCCACCACGACACAATCCACGCCCTCTGCCTCGGACCCCAGGTCTTTTGCGGTTCACTTCGTAGAGATCAGCGGCAGCAGCTCCACTCCGTCCCGCCGGCCGCCTAAACTCAGCTCAAGCCAGCGCAACAAAGCCTCGGAGCAAAAGCAAATGAGAGAGAACAGCAAGGCGGCTTCGGTCACGCCCATCACACAGCCCCCGGGAGGCAGAGAAGACTCAGGGAGACTCCAGGAGAAGAGTGTTGAGGAGAAACCCCGGCCGGAGAGAAGCATCCGGAGAAACAAAACCTTCAGAGTGGGCGATGACCCCGAGCCGCGCAGCAGCGAGGAGGACAATAACTGCTTCTTTGACTGTTCCTCGGCGTTCCCCTCTCCAGAACTAGAGAACAAAGTCACCAACTCAGGGAAAGAGCCAGCCGAGAGGGAGGAGGCCGCCGGGGTCAAAGGTCAGCTGGTGGAGGTGGACCTCTCTGAGCTTAAGGATCGGCTGGAGGACGTCAGTGCAGACGTCACAGAGTGCACTGCAGAGGGAGAGCAGAAGAATACGCTCGGTTACTTCTTCAAGGTGATATTGGGTTTCTGGATTAGACACTTTTCTTTACAGTGGTTGTGTGTTAAATATGTGCATACCATTTAATAACAACATGTTTGGTATATTTACAGGAAAGAATGGTTTGCCTGTAGGCGTCATGTCACATGCCTTTATGTTTTGTGTGGACCCCAGGTCTAACCCTAACCCTTAGCTTAGCTTCTTCTTCAGCTAATATGGATCATAATCAGTGGCGTTTCTATATGTACAAGAGACGTAGATGTGTATAAGCTTCTGCATTGACGTGCAGCGAGGTTCATGGCTGGTGAGGCTCTGGCTCTTCAGGTTTATAAATATTATATTTTGACCTAAATCAAAATATTATATTATTTTCAAAAGCTTCGATTAATTTTAAACAGAAAATGTAATTTTATCATTTAAACATTGAATTGTTCTCTCTTAGTAAGATCCCATTTTCAATAAAATGGCGGTCTTACCTTGACTTGAAGATGCTATCCATGCTATCCCTCTGGACAAAAATCTCTTACTTTTTTGTAAAAGTCCTCCTTATCTTCTTGTAGTTTAAAAAGTCTATCATAACTCTAAATGATGGATTTATGATTAGAAAATGATAAAAGTAGGGTAGACATGTGGATATTATCCGGCTGAACAAAACGTGCATTTATCTAACAGCTACGTTTCCCACAGATCTTATTTCGAGATATTTTCTAAAATCCTATGGAGAAATCTCATTGCTTTTTTGTCGAGGGAAGCCATGCGCAACTTACTTCCTGGTTTTAGGACGCGTCTCTCGTCTCCTCTTCACACACCACACTTTTCGCGGCACACGTACTTACAGCCAATCAGCTCTGAATGATGTGAGATGACGTATGGTGGGGATGGCAGCACTATGCCCCGATGGTCATTATTTTTTTGCCACACACATTAAATAGGAAAATACTCTGAGCATGCGCAGTGTAGTTTTTACAGTCACCGTTCACTTAGACAGTCAGAGGGAGGGGCAGGATCAGGTTTTGTCCCACATGGCTCTAAACAGCTCAATAGGCACACACTGTAGACACTAATTAGAAGAACACATACTAAAACAGCAATGTACAGACGAATCAGATGATTAAACATGATCTTACAATATATTTTATATATTTATTTTTTTCTATTTTTTGCATTTTGTTGTAATCATTATTTGTAATACTTTCTGCTGACACTAGGTGGGGCTGTGCCCCTGCCCCTAATGACCAGTCGCCACTGATCATAATACATATCAAGTGAGCACTCAGGGAAGCATAACAAGCATTCTCCCGTCCTGCAGGACGAGGAGAAAGCAGAGGACGAACTGGAGAAACGCCGCACTGCCTTCCTTCTCAAACGGCAGCGTAAAGCTGAAGAGGCGAGGCTACGCAAACAGCATCAGGAAGTGGAGTACGAGCTGAAACGGGACGAGACCAGGTAGGTGTTAGTTAAACACACATGATCAATGGGGACAACAATGTTCTGGAATTGGTCCAGTATGGAGACAACACACGTGTTTGCCACTGACTAACGCAGATTGTTAAAATAAGAGACTGACAACATTTTGGAAAGGAGAAATAAAAAAAAGTTGTTAATATTGTTTTCTTGTTATGGAGAGAAGTCTCGTACACGGTGACGTTTTGAGGAAAGACAACAGAGGAAATGTGATATTTGGAGAATGGAATGCCGGAAAGAGTTTGTTGTGTCGGAGTAAAGTGAGCAGAGCTGAATATTCAACTGTTGATGAGGCCTGCCCCGCTCTTTCACATAGAACATGTAAGAGTCTGCCGTCATGGGGGCAGGGGTAAACTTTGTCTTGCACTTAAATCCTACCTGACCTCCAGGCGTAAGGCAGAAGAGGACCGTATTCGCAAGGAGGAGGAGAAGGCCAGGCGAGAGATCATCAAGCAGGAGTACCTGCAGAGGAAGCAGCAGGTGCTGATGGAGGAGCAGGGTCTGGTGAAGCCCCGCCCACGCATGAAGTCCCGGAGGAGCAGACCCAGATCCCTGCACCGAGAGGAGGCCAGCAGCCTCTCCAAAGGATGCGCCACGCGTAAGAAGACCTTTCCTAAAGCGGTTCCTTTCTCAATGTTGTCTTTGTCTGTGGTGTTCATCTTCATTCTGAATGTGCTCACGATCGTTAATCTAGTTAACCGTGGAGTTGTTAGACACACATCCTGCATCTCAGATGATTGACATCCTAAAAGATGCACCTTTCTAGAAACGCGACATTAAAACATCAAATCCGTGTGAACAATCATAGAAAACACAATAAGCTTGTTTCTATTAGATGCATCCAGTAGCTTAGTAACATTGGGTTTGAATCCCATTTGAAATGTTACCATTTCATAAATAAAAAAAAGATGTAATAATGTATATTACAAAGTGTTAATTTCATCATAACATTTAAAAGAATATCCTGATTTGTAAAACAGAGTAAAAGGCCTCCGCCTGTGGGCGCTCACTTCATGACATCCCCATCACCGAGTTCACATGTGCACGTCTGTCCTCCTCTGGGTGTGTGCGTGTGTGTTGTGCAGGACATTCTCTGAAGACGTCCTTGCTGATCAAAGCCCAGAGCTCAGCAGCAGGCTGCAGGGGAGGTGAACCTCTTCACTGCTCTGCATGACCAGATGTACATCTACACACACAGCCTTTCAGTCTGTCTGCCAGCTTAGAGTGCTACCCGGAACAATGAGGACCCCAACGATTTATGTTACAAATGTATGGTCCCAAGCACATAGACACTGCCAGATGCTAACTTGCATAGGCAATTTGCAACATTTGCATAAATTGGTTAATTGTTCATTAGCAACAATTAGCATTATAGCCTATGTGGACAATTGTGACAAAATGGCTTGGCATATTTGGGCAGCTTTTCAGTGGTTCTTGGGGTTTTTGAGGATGCTGAATCCATTTCTGACATTTTCAGGATCAAAAATGGCAGTTTTAACCAGAAAATGCCAATATTCGTACTCTCGGTGGACTGACTTTGATACATTTTGGGTCGATTTGGGAGATTTAGGGATTTGGATTGGACATAGTTATTTATTTGAAAAGTCTTTCTGGTTAAAACTGACATTTTTTATCCTGAAAATATCAGAAATGGACTCCAGATCGGGGATATAATGCAGTTCATCTTCATTTAAATTAATACAACTTATGCTAATTTTGCAAATTTTGCAAATTGCCCAACATAATTATGCAAGTTAGCATCCAGCAGTTTCTATGTGCTGGGGACCCTGCTGTATATACATTGCTAACATAACGCTTGGTGTACTCAACATGTCCAGGGCCACTATGCTGGCAACTAGACAAACCCAGAAGAAGTTATACTCATCCATTCATCTCTTTAGAAAAGCCTTAGTATGATCGATTTATGATTGTGTTGCCTTGCCTGTCATGCAGCTACTACCATTGTTTGGATCTCATGGTTTATGGACTTTTAGGGCTTCATTTTGTTCAGTAAAGTAACCGACATGTAATCATTCTGTCTCATGTTCAGCTGATCTGAGCTGCAGCCATCGAGGGTCGACGCTCTCTCTGGCGACGGAGGCCGACAGCGTTATCTCCGGAGGTGCGGAGTCACAGAGGTGAGACTTCCTGTCTTGTGTTTTAGATCAGAGGATATGATCTATTCCCATCTTGTGTTCTGACTGACCTTCACGGTGTTTCCAGGGCTGGATCTGTGTGCTCCATGGAGTCCTTCCCCATGCTGAGCAGAGCGTCCAGCAGGAACATGGAGCGGGACTGGGAGAACGGCTCCATTGCCTCTTCAATCACTTCCATGGAGTACAATGGTGAGCAGAAATCAGCTGTGCCTCAAACACACAAACCCTATTGTTGTTGTTAGGGTTGCAGTATCCACGCATGGTTAGCGCTGTATATTATAACAAATCAAGAATGCACACATTTCTTTAAACGTGGATAAAAAGTATTTCTGATGTTGTCACTTTCTGTGGAGAAATAGTTTAAACTTTTATGAACTGGCTTATTTACTTTTTTGCGAGCATTAGATGAGATGATCGAGAACACATTGCCAGAAGTTTCTTATTATCTCTAATGATTCCAAATAGAAAGAGCCATGGAATACGCTCTTAGTGTGCTTATGTTCCCAAAGCCATTCCATTACACATTAGACCAGGGGTCGGCAACCTTTTTGATATGAAGTGCCATTTAAAAAAAAAAATTGTTATCAGCGTGCCGACGGTCGTGAATTATCAACGGGGGGCTGTGATGTATTTTGTGAAGCGGAAGAACAGCTCAATAAATGCAACGGCCTCCCAAGAAGAGCTCGCCTCTCTCCAGTCATTAAGCTAAAGTGGGTTATGAACCTGAAGCTTGTTGCTCCTGCCCTCCTCGACTACGGCCTGGGAGCCGACAGGAAGGTTCAACACACAGACGGCCAGTCCGCCCCTTTGGAGCATGTTATTTCAATGAGAGATGAGCAGATCGCCACCGGGCTTTCAGCTAAAGACACAGCCACGCACACACTGCGGCATGTGTACGGCTCCTTGTGGGTACTGCACTTAGTGAAGTGCTCTCCTCCGTGGTGAGACGATCAGCACCACGGAGGAAAGTGGCAGAAAGTCGCCTGGAGATAAAGAGAGCGGGCTGCGCTGCGTGCATGGCTTCCTTCTGCAGGGAACGGGGAGACGCGCTCTGGTCTCGTTCAGGATCCGAAAATACTATTTAAATATTTTGCACACTTATTCCACTTATTCCCAGTGTGCCACTGGTTACGGTGCCGCGTGCCAATGGTGGCACGCAGGCCAGGGGTTGCCGAGCCCTGCATCAGACTCTTTAGGGATTATGCATTTACCTTAACGATCTCTTTTTTACATTTGTGAAAGGTCCTAAACTCTTCAAGGAGCCGAGTTCCAAGTCCAACAAGCCAATCATCAGCAACGCCATCGCTCACTGCTGCCTGGCTGGAAAGGTCAATGAGAGCCAGAAGAATGTGATCCTGGAGGTCAGTGTTATCACTTGAGAACCTTTTGAAACATCTGTGTTTTTACTCTCACACTTATCTTTTCATATTTACTAACTCTTCTTTTGTCAACGTCTCTGATCACAGGAGCTGGAAAAGTGCGAGTCCAATCACCTGATCATCCTCTTCCGTGACGGCGGGTGCCAGTTCCGAGGCATTTACTCATTCTCTCCGGAAACAGAGGAGATCCTGAAGTTCACCGGCACCGGGCCCCGCTCCATCGGCCGCAAGATGATCGACAAACTGTACAAATACAGCTCGGACCGCAAGCAGTTCAACGTCATCCCCGCCAAGTCGGTGTCGGCCACCGTGGACGCGCTCACCATCCACAACCACCTGTGGCAGGTCAAGAGGCCGGGCAGCGCACGCAGGAAGTGACACACACCGCTCTTGTTGGGCAGGACCCAATGACCTCTGAGGTGATTGACATGTGATCATGTGACAGGTCTTGAGACCTTAACTCAGACTGGCAGCGTGAGAAGAAGAACCGCTGCCAGCTGAATGTCTTCTTTTCGTCTCGTTTATTCTGCATGTGACACTTTTAATTTGTCCTACATTATTAGGCAGTATTAACGGCGGGTTGGTTATAATGTAGCCGTAAGGAGGAGATGGACCTTAACGTTGAATACTAATGGATCTACTTACAGCACCAACTACTGTACGATACCAAGTGCAACTATAACTTCAGCTTGGCAACAAAATACCCTACTGCTGTGATGATTCCTGGAAACTATTGTTCATCAGTCGCTCCGACTGGTCAGTGCTTTTACGAAGAAGGAACTAACTTTTTGTATGTAAGTATGGAGTGGATGTTCGTGAGTGATCATGTCCAGTATTGTTTTATATTTAGTGTGTTTGGGAAGTCTTTGTGTTTGAGCTGAATGCTCTGAATGTCTTAAATGATGCTTTAATACTGCAATGGAACTACGGAGCAAAGCAACACAATTGTACTTGTTTTTAGTTTCGAAGCTGCTGTTACAGAAATGGAAGAGAAATGATGTTTATACAGAAGGGGAAATTGTACTTGTATTACAAACACGAGCCCCTTTCAGACGGCGCATTATACTTTTCTGCAGTCGCCATGAGACGCAAGTGAGTTTTTCTAAATGGTTTTCTTTTCTGTGTTTAATCCTAAGAACACATGAAAGAGTTTTGTTCGGACGATCTTTCTCAGTTCCTTTTTTTATATCTGAAAACAGATGAACATGTTTGGGACCACAAGAGACCGAAGAGTATCACAACTCTGTGTTCCAGTAAGAGCAAAAGCATTCATGTTAATGTTTTACAGATACAAAAAAAAGACATTTAGAAAAAATATGTTCGGAAAACTTTTTTTTCTCCACCTGTTTATCTTTTAAAGAACAAATGTTCACCTGTTCTTAAGTTATAAACACAGGAGAGAAAAACTATTTAGAATCATAAAATGTTTTCCCACTTGCCTCTCAGGGCTTTCACACTCTCTCTCAGTCGTGCATTATATTAACTTCCTTCTTACATTCCTCCTCCCGTGCGACGTAGCCTCTGGCGCCCAACACGAGTAACTTCCATCTACTGACTGACTGTCAGCGGCTGGTGTTATGTGGGGGGGAACTGCACAATACTTGATATTTGTTTGCTGCATTTTGTACATGTTTGAGTAGTATTTCTTTGTACGTTACGTACAAGTTATGTTTACTAAAAAGCAGGCACTATTTTGAGGTTTATTCTGTTACAGGCTTTCAGAGATGTAATGAGTCTTATTTTAAGTGTGTTACACTGTATGTTTTATTTATTTTGAAGAGATATAATAAAATGCTACTAGCTATGTTTTCTGATGAAGTGTGTGTGCTTGCTTGAGCATTATTATGTATATACAGTAGGTGCAATTGTTCCTTAAAGCTTTCTTACTTTGACGACCTGCCTTCCTGCTTCACTCTCCTCTTTCATATCCATGCTGTCTCTATTTCTTCACTGCTGCTTTATTCCTACTTTCTCTTCTGGGTGTGGTGGAGGAAAAGTAGTGTGTATACAACGTGTGTAAGCCTGTTTAACTCTGGCACATAAATCCCTAAACACCATTGTCACAATCATATTTTTTCAAGAAAAAGCACAGCTCTAACTTGGGTTCTCCTCACACCCAAGTCAGATTCAAGGACCTAATACAGCATAGTTTAGGACACAGTTACAACAGAAGCGTTCATACAACAGTTGATTTCTCTAACACAACACAGCAAAACAATACATTGCAGCAGAGAAAAATATGTATTCACAATTTCAGTAACAATTTATATCCTTTCAAATAAAATATATCGAAATCCAAGCCCTTTTTAAGGACCCATGTCTATTTTCAAAAATGTTTAAGGCCGTGGTTAGTTAACCTTACATTCACAAATGTTTTAGGATTTCAAGGACCTTTGCGATTCATGGGAAATATCCCTCCTAAAGTCACACATTTACATGTTACATGTACTGTACTGTTTAACGTGAAAGCCGCTCTCTGCAAGATGTCATGCTAATTACAAGAACATTTGCAAGGAAGACATTAAATATACAGTATCTCCCAAAATGTGGACATCTTTCTTTAACGCAGCAGTATGAGCCATGGTGAGATATTTAGTCTTAAACATTCAAAGTTAACTAACACTATTAATTAACTACTACTAGTCATGAAATAAATATGTCTATATGTATTGTGTTGCTGAGATATCTACTGAAATGAGCATGCTAGCCTCGGCCCATCTTCTCTTGTAATACCACTCTTTCCTCTAGGGGCGATAATGAGTCACCGTTTGTTGATCTGACCTCAGTCCAACTCGAGATGGCCCAGCTGCCCTGAGGGCTTGTTAATAACCTCATGTAAGGTGGTTGAAGTTAGGAGCACACCTGAATTCGTCTGAAGCCCTTGGCAACAAAGTTCAACAATAAGGGAAAGGAGCAAAACAACCGCTCTGGTGGAGTGTAGAGAGGAGGTTTGGTGCTGAACTTGCAACGTGTCTTCTGGACCAGTAAATTACTCGTAACGTTGGCTATTTAACAAACATATTTGTATTGCAACTAAACTGAAAAATAATAGTCTACAGACTCTGCACATGAAGATGATCAGATCTGGGGTAGGTGAAAAGCTGCCTCCAATTAGTTTAAAGCATGACGACCAGGTATCAATATATTGCCAGGCTTGGGCGCAGTTATTTTATGAGCTGGGTTAAAAAAACCAAAGGCAGTATAAAGTAATTGTGTAAAGTAAACATAAAATTAGCGTTTCACCCATAATTACTCCTGTGGGGAATGCCCACACCCACAGGGGTGTCAAACTCTCGAGTGGCCTGATCAGACCTGTTATATTGCTGGAGATGTGACTCACCTGTTTGTCACTCAGCGTCTCCTACCTTCCTTTCTCACATCATCTCATCGTTTCAACCCTGTTTCTTTGCTTCGGTCTCCTCTGCTTTCACCAATAATTGTGTTATTCAGTATATTTTAAACTGAACCAAGCTTTACACATGTGTGGTCCTTCCATGTAGGCTGGTAACTGTGACAAATCTGCAAAAATATATTTTTTCAAAGAGCTTTATATTCATGGTCAAGAAAAATCCCCAAATTAGTAATCACCATTTCTATGTCGAAGGCATGCGTCAATACAAAGGCCCTTTCAATGTGTTTTTACTTCATGATATAGCACTTTATTGTGACAATTAAAGTCAAAGTCAAATATTCTTACAGTACAGGATGTAGCATTTTAGAGATTCCTACCTTGTCCAAAGAGCCATACATGTACAAGCACATTTATTAATTAAGTAGTGCTTAAAGTCAAAGTTTTCTGATTCCTAATATAGTACAAATCAATCTGAATGGCACAATACTGAATATATTGCACAGACTGTTAAAAGGGTTAAACTGAGCCCTTGTATTGCAAAAACCTCATCCAACCTCAGAAATGTGCTGCAGAGGAACAACAATATGTGTACGTGATTTAATATCTAAAACCTCTACGCCACTGAAAAAAGTTAACAAACCTAGGACGCTATTTATTAATTCCAGTAGTTCATCGATCCCTGTTAAATTGTGCATTGCTCATAATATCATCCACAATCTCTCTTGATCAGCAAGTCTTGTAAACACGTCAAGATAACTCCTCCCAGAGCTAAAGTAAAGCTTCATTCATATGTATTCACATCTCTCTATAAACGAAGGACTGGAATGAATGACTTGGCCTTGTCCACGGTTTACATTATCAAACATTTAATTTGTGGACACAAAAACAAAATCTGGTAATGATTTCATTAAATTAAGTATATCTTGTGCTCACAAATGTGAATAGTGTCCTTTCTTTCTCTAATGCCGGGCTCCGTTAGCAACTACTTCTATGATTCAGCTACAAATAAGCTTTAAAGGAAAGCTGTAATGCACATATTTTATTCAAGTCACATAGTGTTGAGTGTTGTTTTATTTGATGTGATTGAAGGTGAATAGGTAAGTGACAGACCAGGCACAACTAGAATAAATGCATCTGAACAAAAAAGTAAAGAAAGAAAAGACAGATCAATCCTGGGCCAAAGTCTCTAAACTCCATGTTTTGTTTAGGGGAGCCACAACCCAAGAGAGCATGAGCAATATTAAACATCTCCAGACAGTGGTCAGTGGAAGTCACTCTAATCAAGCAGGTTTGATGGGCCTGATTCAAATCTTCCTTTTTGATTGTTAAGCTTGTCCCTGAATGCTCATCTGAGAGAGCTTTCACAGCAGGAGACGGTGAAATGCCACCGGCCAACAGTAGGCACTCAAAACACGGTTGCAGACTGCAGTGCTGGAACATCGAAGCACAGATTGTCCTCTTTCAGACTGCATGGATGCAACCAGACCCCCGTGAAAAGCTGAAGGGGGTGTATCAGTGGAGGTCAGCGTGTTCCTCAGAGTTGGGTGTCCTCTCTGGGCTCTGTTTCAGACTCGTGTCTCTCTTTCAGGCTGCTTCTGTGGAGAAGAGGCTCCTCTGGGACGTGAGCCAGAGGGTCCGAACGAATCAAATACCTGAGAGAGAAAAGAGGACAGATGAAGATAGGAGAAACTGTGCATCAATTTGAAAGAGTCGCCACGTGGGATTCAGCTGCTTTCTGAATCCCCTTAAGAGCAGAAGTGACATGAGCTGAAATTCATATTTCCCCTGTAATTGTCTATTATTTCCAAAATAATAGGCTGCAGAATTGGCAAGGCAAGGCAAGTTTATTTATATAGCACTTTTCAACACAAGGCAATTCAAAGTGCTTTACAAAAAATGAAAGACATTAAGAAAATGGCATTTAAAATCGGTCATTAAAAAGAAAAGATAATAAAATAAACATTAAAAGAAAAAATACATGGATAAAAGTTACAGTGCAGTCTAAGATATGAATAGTTCAATTAAAAGCAGCGACAAAAAGAAAAGTCTTCTTGCTGGATTTAAAAGGAGTCAGAGTTGCAGCGGACCTGCAGGTTTCTGGGAGTTTGTTCCAGATGTTTGGAGCATAATAACTGAACGCTGCTCCTCCATGTTTAGTTCTGACTCTGGGGACAGAAAGCTGACCAGTCCCTGAAGACCTGAGAGATCTGGATGGTTCATCATTTAGCAGGAGGTCAGAAATGTATTTTGGGCCTAAACCATTCAGTGCTTTATAAACCAGCAGCAGTATTTAGAAATCTATTCTTTGACACACAGGAAGCCAGTGTAAAGACTTCAGAACAGGAGTGATCCACTTTCTTAGTGTTAGTGAGGACTCGAGCAGCGGCGTTCTGAATCAGCTGCAGCTTCCTAATAGATTTTTTAGTGAGACCTGTGAAGACACCATTGCAGTAGTCGAGTCTACTAAAGATAAAAGCATGGACAAGTGTCTCCAGATCCTGCTGTGACATTAGTCTTTTAATCCTAGATATATTCTTTAGGTGATAGTAGGCTGATTTAGTAACTGTTTTAATGTGACTGTTGAAACTCAGGTCAGAGTCCATGACTACACCTAGATTTCTGGCTTTATCTGTTGTTTTGAACATTGCAGACTGAAGCTCAGCGCTAACTTTTATACGTTCTGCCTTGGCTCCAAAAACCATTACCTCAGTTTTATCTTTGTTTAATTGGAGAAAGTTCTGACACATCCAGTCATTGATTTGTTCAATGCACTTACTCAGTGCTTGAATTGGAGCATCGTCTCCTGGTGAAATTGTTACGTAAATGTGTGTGTCATCTGCATAGCTATGGTAACTTATTTTGTTGTTCTTCATTATCTGAGCCAGTGGTAGCATGTAGATGTTAAAGAGAAGAGTCCCCAGGATGGAGCCTTGAGGTACCCCACATGTCATATTTGTCAACTCAGATGTGTATGTATCTATAGAAACAAAGTTGTTTCTGTCCTTTAAGTAGGATTCAAACCAATTTAGAACTGTTTCCGAAAGTCCCACCCAGTCGGTCTAGTAATATGCTGTGGTCAACAGTGTCAAACGCAGCACTGAGATCTAATAATACTAACACTGAAGTTCTGCCACTGTCTGTGTTTAAGTGGATGCCATTAAAGACCTTTACAAGAGCAGTCTCAGTACTGTGGTTTGGACGAAAGCCTGACTGGAACACATCGAAACAGTTATTTAAATGCAAGAAATTACGCAACTGTTGAAAAACAACTTTTTCAATGATTTTACCTAGAAATGGCAGGTTTGATATGGGCCTGTAATTGTTCATTACTGAAGCATCTAGATTATTCTTTTTTAAGAGCGGTTTAATGACTGCAGTTTTCAGGCCCTGTGGAAAAATACCTGAGTGAAGAGACTTGTTTACTATATGAAGTAGATCTGAGGCCATGCAACGAAAAACATCTTTGAAAAATCCTGTTGGAATAATATCAAGGCAGCAGGAGGAGGATTTCAGAAGTTGTATAATGTCCTCTAGGTTTTTATCATTAATCTGATGGAATTGTGTCATGGTGATTGAACTGATTTTAAGTGGACACAGAGACAACACATTTGCTGTACCTGATGCAGAGGCACTGACTGCTTGTCTGATTTTCTGAATTTTGTCAGTGAAGAAGGCAAAATCATTGCACGCCCTGGATAGAAATTCAATTCTGTCGACGGTAGCAAACAAGGCACGTGTGTTGTTTTTGGTCATGATGTCAGAGAAGAAAGACCAAATTATAAAGGCCAAGTCTCTCTTTATAGATTTGAAAGTGAACCTGGAGATTTGTTTTTCGCCACCTGCGTTCAGCTTTTCGACACTCTTTTTTCTGCTCTCACGGTTATGGCCTTTCTCCATGGAGATATTTTCTTCCCAGTCACTTCCTTTACCTTAGTTGGAGCAATGGTATCTATAATCTTTTACATTTTTGAATTAAAATGATCTACTAGCTCATTTACTGAGATGTTAGCAGGGGCAAGTGTGGAAGAAAAATTCTGAGTAAACATTTCCCTAGTATTTTCAGTTAAACATCGCTTTGTGGTTACCTCTTTTTGAACATTTTTGTGAACAGAAATAGAGCTCTCAAAGAAAACACAGGAATGGTCAGAGAGCGCAACATCAGTCACCACAACCTCAGAGATATTCAGACCCTTAGAGATAATTAAGTCCAGAGTGTGCCCCTTATTGTGCGTGGGCTCCGTCACATGCTGAGTCAGTCCATAGCTATCAAGAACACAAGACAGTTTGTTAGCCCCTCTGTCCTGGGGGTTGTCAACATGGATGTTAAAATCACCAACAATGACTAGACGGTCAAAGTCAATACACACTATAGACAGCAGTTCAGTAAAGTCATCACAAAGCTTGCACAGTATTTGGGTGGTCTATAGATATTTAGGAACAGAGCTCGAGAGGAGCATTTCAGCTGAAGGGCCACATATTCAAAAGAATCAAAGTTCCCATAAGATGTCTTCCTGCATTGAAGGGAATCATTGAACACAATAGCAACTCCACCCCCTTTCTTATGCATTCTTTCCTGACTCATAAAACTAAAGTTGGGAGGGGTTGATTCGTTTGGTGAGCCGAGCCAAATGATCCGGCTCACTAAAAAGATCCGGAATTCCCATCACTACAAAGGACGCTTACATGTATCTGCACGCATAGAGTGCGCACTTGTGTTTTCCCTAAGCCCCGCCTCCAATTAGCAGCGCCAAGGCCGGTCTCGGCTCTGTAGAATGAATCGAGAGAAAATAACTTTTAGCGCATTTTACAACTTTTAAACCCTAATGATTTAAAATATGGGCAATACAAGTGTTCGTACTGGGTAATATAGTTACAAATAAATCATGAGCCTATTTACAGACATGTCTTTCCAAATAATAGTCAATGGGAAAAAGTATTTTTTGAGCCCTATGGCGTCAAGGAAGTTGTAATACCATATTTTGGCCACTAGGACACTTCACTTAAACGTCCTGCGAACTTCCTGGGGGCTTGGGTTATGTTATTGATTTGCCTGTTTGTCAGCCGAATTGCAGAAAAACTGATCAGATTTTCACCAATGCTCCATTACATACAGGAGCGCGTCCAAATCATGGTTTGGATCTAGTCTTAATTTCGTTGACTAAAAAAATTACGAAATATGTTCGTCAACGACCTTTTTTTCCATGACGAAAACGAGACGATGACGAGACGGCACCAACGGCAGTAAACAATAACTGTAACGAAATCATCATGCAATATCTTTGACGAAAAGTGACGAGACGAAAATGTTGTTTACTAAATAAAAACTATGCCAAAATCACTCTTTACTTTCGTTGACGAAAAATGAGGAGACGAAATATTATCAAAGGTAACGTTACATCTCTGATTGTCAGTTTTTCTCCCAGCAGTTCCATTTCCGGTGCTGCGGCAGAGCAGCAGCTGTGTGTCGGTGCTGCGCGCGGCGGTACATTTGAATTACACCGAGCAGCGGCACAATATGAACTGTCAGGAAGACTCGGGTCTAACTCATGGTCTAACTCACCTTATTTAACAGAAAATGAAATGGCAACAACAGAGCTTGGGAGCAGTGAGTGATAAATTGTGCACTCGACGGGTAATAATGGATTATGACGGAAATGTTACGATCCTGTCCGTCAAAATGACGGACAACGAAAAAGTCTAAAGCCACCACTGCTTGGGAGAAATAAACAATGTGATATTTGGGCCCATTTTCGCTACAATGAGGCGGAGAAAAAAAGCGAATGCATTGTTTCATCAGAAGGGAAGCAATGTGGCCATAACACAGCTCAACCTGCACAGCTGGTAAAAACACCACAAACCAGACCAGATACTCTCTGCAAAGCTGCTTTCTTAATCATTCGACCTGTGTTTTTCATCAGATAAGGACAAGATATAATCTTATTTATTTATATATGCTAAAATGACAAATTATTGGTTTTGGCTAGACTAGTTTGACTGAAATGTTCTATATAATCTGATCACTAAAAAAGACTCAACAGTTTTCATTGACAAAAAGAAGACTAAAATAATTAGTTTTCTTTGACTAAAATAAGACTAAAATGCTCAGACTTTTAGTCGACTAAATCTTGACTAAATAAAAACAGGATGAAGGTGACTAAATATGACTAAAACTAAAAAGGAAATTTAACAAAGGACTAAGACTAAAACTAAATAAAAAAATAGCTGACGAAATTAACACTATTTGGATCCCAACATATTTTTTGATAGCAAGATATGAAAATGAAGGGTTAACGCCTAAACCTAACCCTCAACCTTAGAAGTGATATATCTGCTTTCCAATGCAACTCTAGTTCTCTGCTTCATTTTAATTAGGAATCCACAACGAAAGTATTCACTGTTGAGACCAACACAGTCTCACTCCCTGACAGCCCAATAGCGACGCTTGGTCAGAGTCCCGTGGCGTGCAGTTGTGACGCACCGACTCTCCTCCAGCTTCATAAACGGACGCAAAGAGCTTTCAACTGATTGCAATGTATTCCCATCGGCGGCGGTCAGTGGCGTTTCTATATGTACAAAAGTGGTGGGGCACAAAAAACTCAGATGTCTATATATACGCTTCTGCAGAGAGGTTCATGGCTGGTGAGGCACTGGCACTGACTCTTCAGGTTTACAAATATATTAAATCAAAATATAATATTATTTTCAAAAGCTTTTTTTGTCTGATGCTTCAATTACTTTTAAACAGACAGTTCAACAGAAGGATACCCAAAAAAAATGTTATTTTATCATTTAAATATTGAATTGTTCTCTCTTAGTAAGATCCCATTTTCAATAAAATTGCAGTCTTACCTTGACTTGAAGATGAAGTCCATTTGCCTATCCTTCTGGACAAAAATCTCTATAACTTTTTTGTAAAAGTCCTCCTTATCTTCTTGTAGTTTCAAAAGTCATAAATCTAATCTAATCAATAGATTTTTGATTCGAAAATGATAAAAGTAGGGTAGACATGTGGATATTATCCGGCTGAACAAAACGTGCATTTATCTAACAGGTTTGTTTCCCACAGATCTTATTTGGAGCTATTTTCTAAAATCCTATGGATAAATCTCATTGCTTTTAGGTCGAGGGAAGCCATGCGCAGCTTACTTCCTGGTTTTAGGACGCCTCACTGCAGCTCTCTCTCCTCCTCTTCACACACCACACTTTTCGCGGCACACGTACTTACAGCCAATCAGCTCTGAATTATGTGAGATGACGTATGGTGGGGATGGCAGCACTTTGCCCCTATGGTCATTATTTTTTGCCACACACATTAAATAGGAAAATACTCTGAGCATGCGCAGTGTAGTTTTTGCAGTCACCGTTCACCGATCAGGTTTTGTCCCACATGGCTCTAAACAGCTCAATAGGCACACACTGTAGACACTAATTAGAAGAACACAGACTAAAACAGCAATGAGACGAATCAGATGATTAAACATGATCTTAAAATATATTTTATATATTTTTTAATTTATTTTTTGCATTTTGTTGTAATCATTATTTTAATACTTTCTGCTGACACTAGGTGGGGCTGTGCCCCACCTGCCCCTAATGACCAGTCGCCACTGGCTGCGGTATTTGACGCTCAGGGAAGCACCGCATGGTCCATGTCTCAATCACGGGGTTTGTCAAACAGAGCACATGGTGTAGTCCTAAACGATAGTTGAGGATTCTGGGTAGTGTAGTGTTTTCTGCCATCCTAAACTCCGAAAAAATATTTGTTTCTCCGAATCAAAGGGGAGAAATACAAAAGCATTGTGCACAATTTAAACCAATCAATGTTGTGCAATTAGCAAGGATAATCTGGTGTTTTTGAGTTGATGAGTAGTGCAGATATCACTGTAAAATCAATCGACAGTAAGGAGTACTTACTTCCGGGTGTAAAATTCTCCGTTATCCAATGGGAATGGACGCTCACATTGCCTTTAACTGCCGCTGACAAAGATCGATGCGGTGCTTCCCTGAGCCTCAAATCCCGCCGCAGATGGGAATACAATGCAATCAGTTGAAAGCTCTTTGCGTCCGTTTATGAAGCTGAAGGAGCCTCGGTGCGTCACAACTGCACGCCACGGGCCCTGACCAAGCGTCGCTATTGGACTATCAGCGAGTGAGACTGTGTTGTTGAGACAAGAAAAGCCTTATCTTGCAATGTTAACGAAAGGGAAAAATAATGTGTGTATTAAAAGTGGGGTATGTAATTTATTTCAGAAACACTTTTTGTTATATTCCATGGAATGCTCTTAACATCCCGATAGCTATGAATATATTAAATGCTTTGACAATAAATACATACAAATTCATCTGTGGAAGCCGTGGCGCTGTAAAAAGCACGACCAATCAACTGAGCCGGCTAAAGTAACTGGATGGCCTACCTGCCTGTCAGCCTTCCATCTGGGCACAAACTTATCTCGTGCCCTCATTGGTCATGTGCGCGTTCGTGTGTGTTGGAGGAGGGGCTCTGAGAGGAAGACTGAAGGAAGGGGCAGATTTTTTTCGGTTGTGTATTTTCTAATTCTAGCGCACTCGAGCTGGTTTCTCCAAAATGACATACCCCACCTTTAAATCCTTAATTCGGATCCACCCATGGCCAAATCTATACCTTTCCACCAAAGTTTCGCGTGAGACTGCACTAATAAACAAACAACACCAAACCGAAAACATTCTTGTAACAAAGTAATATAAATGTTTTGACATCACTATTGATTTTCTTCAAATCCACCTTGAAAAAACAGTTCTGCTTTGATTGTCACTTGGAATAATTTCTGACAAGATTCACACAGTATAATACATTTGCAAGAACACCCACAAATAAGACAGCTTCGAGAAAGCTGAGAAATAAACAGAAGCAGTGGTGACTCAAATTTCACCAGATTACCGTTCTTGATAAACACACTCGCCCACGCACACAACAGGAGCGACACAAAAGAGAAACGCTTACACAACGTCATTGAGCTCCAGCCTGGTGTCAGGAGAGGGGTTGATCAGCACGTAAGACAGGGTGTTCTGGTGATCGTTCTGCTCATCTGAAACAGGAACATCTCCTCAATCAGAACACTGGATTAGTTGGGTTTCTATTATGCAGTTATGATATCATTTCTAGTTGATTTATGTCTTTACCTTGCAGGTATCCCAGGTTGACTCTGTTCATGACGTCGCTGGCTGTCAGGTTAGTGAGGTCTTCTGCACAGTACAAACAGACTTTTTAAGGTTCTACTCACGGTGGTTTTAGGGGTTTTTCTTTGGGAATATATAGTTGTGGTTTTGGCTGATATTGGGGCAGGATGAGGAAAGATTGACTGAAAAACTGAGCCAAACTGAAAAAATAATGGGCAAAATTAAGATTCAAAATGAACGGCTATGACACATCTTTAGGGATTTGAGAGGATTCAAAAGAGATCCAGAATTGATATTCGAGACCGGTATGTAATGTCTATTTTATTTACAGAACCCATTGTGTGATGTGGTTTTACGTAAATGCGTGAATTAACGTTGGTGGCTAAGACAAAGTCAACTTTGTTTCATCATTTCATTTTCATAGTTATTTTTTTAAATAAATACAAATAAACTTAACACAAAAAGTAAGGACATTTGTGTTAGGTAGATTATTTCTTTGTTGTAACAATGCTTCTTGGCAATACATCTTATACCGTTGGAAAGCCTGTATACTTACCTTTCAAATGGTGCGGCATTTGTGAGGAACATGCATTTGTGGGATGAAAAATGTGGCAATTCTCCTCTGCAATTGTTTAATAAAGAAGTTGCGTCTAAACAAAGATCCAGATGGCCAGATTAAGATCTTTATGACAAGAGGGGTGGTGCTCATTGAAAAAACTGCCGCTTTTGTCCACAGGGGGCGCCAAAACCAATACAAAAGTTCCGTTCTGCTTAAATCAGAAGTATTAAACTTTTTGGAAAAGGAAACCTCGCTCTGACCAGTTGCCTCATGACCTTCCTCACCGTATCCTGAGGTGGGGAGGCCCAGATGCTTCATGCGGTTGCGGACCAGCTCGGAGAGCTCCTCCCTCTCTGAGCGGCGGTACAGGTTGAGGCGCTGCTGGGCGATGCGCTGGCCGTGGTCCCGGTTCGAGTCCCGGCTGGACCCCTGCCACCTCACGCTCTTCTTACTCAGACGCCGGGCCCACTGCATGCTCTTCTTCCTCAGCTGGGGGTGATCTGACTGGTCGTTGCTGCGAGACTCCTCCCCTTTCTCCTTGGTGTCCTCACATTCGTCCACACTGACTGACACCTGAGACTGAGGCACAGACACAGGAAGTAACCTTTACATCACCTTCAAGTGTGTTTACGATGATAATACTTCATTAGTTACTTCAGTAACATGCTTGATATGAAAGAAAATACTCCATCGCACAATCTGCTCCACCAATCAGAATCGCTCCAAAGTTAAATGAGTTCCTCTTTGGAAAATGGTCACCTTTCTCAAAGTCCATGATGATGTCTTAAAATATCTTGTTGTGTCAGTATATTTTTGTTGTCATGATATTAAACCTAAAGGTTGTACACAAATGTGTCTACCATTTTTGCATGAAAAATTATTTAAAATATGTATCTATCAAGCTTTCCACTATCTATGGACTACTTTACAAGTTGTCATATAATTGCAGCTCAAAGCTTCCTTTGCGAGGAAGCAAAGTGTTATTGCATCAAAGTGTTATTGCATCAGAGGTGCATGTTTAGCTTGTTACGACTCACATCACCATCTCAGGATCTCACCTCAGAAGTTGGGAACATGTGGGATTCTGTCCGATAGATCCCAATAGGAATTTCGGCACTGGAGGAGCAGAGTTTCTGGAACAGTCTGCCATAAGTACTGATCCACAGATCTTCCTCCGTGACCTTCATCTGGAAGGAGGAGCGCAGGGGTAAACGATGGCACTGTGTTAGATTATGAATGTTTTGTATCTGATGAAACTCACAGCACAGAGGTACCCTGACCCTGGAGTGGTGTCCAGCCCCAGCAGCAGCCTTGCAATAAGGATCATGTAGTCCTTCACAAAGGACTGGAATCACAGAGAACATTTGACATTAACAGACAAAACAAAACACGTTGGTTTTCTACCACTGACTGAACACAAGAGGGCGCTTCTGCTTCATTCTGCGTCGCTCCTCACTTTCTCCAGGTAGCACTGCTGCTGCAGGATTTCACTTCTTTACCTGGCATGGAAAGTGTTATTGGAGGAGCTTTGCTGTAGGTGTGTACCGACCTGATACAGCAGGGTGTCCAGCATGCTGATACTGAACACTCGCCCTGCAGCGAAGGGTAGGCGAAACATGAAGGCCAAGTTGGAGCCTTTATCACGCTCTTTCTGTGTGGGAGAGCAACGACACATTGAAACAGCAATGCTTTTAAAGGTCTGTCACTTTTCTGATAGAAAGTCAGAGGCGAGTGGCAAACGTCAAAACAGTGGTACAAAAAGCAACTCCTCTTTATATTCATGCTCAGAACGAATAAGCCTTGTCTTTTATGCTGCTGCAACAAAACAATTTCCCCATCTTATCTTATCTTCTCTTATCACTCTGCCCCATGCACCGTGTTGTGTTCACCTTCTCTAGTTTGGACAGGGCCAGCGAGTAGCAGTCCTTTGCCCTGAACTGCATGAATCTCATGTTGGAGGGATGCGTCAGCTCTGTGATGATGCTCAGGCTGGGAAACAACCTGCAGAACGAGAGAAGGGTGTTCATTTACAACAAAACATGTATTAATCGTATCTTACGGCAGCCACAGCGTTCTGGTTCTGGCCATAGTCACAGCAGTCTTGGCCATTTCATAGTTATTCTGCAATTGTGTAACTATGACAGTGACGTGAGCAGTGATGAGGTGACGTGAGCAGTGATGTGGTGATGTGACGTGTGGCTTTTAAAGGACATTGTGTTGTTCTCAGAATAAATGCCAGATGACATAGGAGATGCTTTGCTGTCAATTCTTCCACTTACTCTATTGATAACGAGTCACCTGCAGTTGTTAAAACATTGATGCTCTCTTGTTTTTTGATTAAATTAACGTGCAGAAGAGTGCAGCTTTTGGTTGTGTTTTAAATGTTTCATTCTTTGTAATGCTCCTCATGTCAATAGTATATAATCATGTATTACTTTTTCAAAATGTTTGAAAAGTAGTTTCAATTCAAATGTAACCTTGAGTGTCTGGAGATCTGTCATCGTCATCAACAACTAATGATAAGATAAAGGTGAAGAAATCATTAGTTATGGGTATCTGCTGTTTCCGATGCATTGCTTTACTTGAGGGGACACACACTGCTTAAGGAACGGGAGGTAATCATTAAGTAATGGGAGCTACTCTTTTTGTATGCGGTACTTGAGTTTACCGTACCCAAACTGCCGAAGTAATGGTAAGGTAAGTAATGATGACTTAAGCAGTAACACGTGAGTCGGATCCCCTCCACCGGTCGATCCAGGGTGGACCCAAGCCAGCCGAAGATGGCCGGTTTAAAAGTGCCCTGCTGCAGCGGCCCGTTGCTTCAATCGCAGTCACTCAGGACCTCCTCGTGAACCAACCACTGGCTATCTGGTCGTTCCTTATTCACCACTCAGTAACTAAGCACCTTATCGTAACGTGTTACCGCCTGTGCTCCCCTGATCCCAACACCAACACACTACCAATATGTACCTAACTTTGATGTTCAAATTGCTCTTAAGAAAGGTCTTAAGAGCAATCTACGTCAGATTCATGACGTGTTCTTAATGATTAGAAGCCAAATCGACACATTTGACGGAAAATTATTTGGGTACTATTTAAAAAAAAAAAAAAAAAAGTTCCGATTTGTATGCAGAAATATAGTTTTTTAGCCTCATAATTATGTAAGGTATGTATTCCTGTTTCTTTGTGTTTAAACCCTATTCAACTTAATACTTTTAACTGACGCTAAATATCATCTTTAATCTTTAAATGGCCATCACATTAGTAATACATAAGATTCTACAAGGATGTTTTTCTGTTTCTTCCAACTGTTTCGCTGAAAACACCTAAACCTTTTATTTTAAAATCATTTTAGCAATACTTCTGTTGTCCACACATGATTTATACAAGTTTAAGAACAAAGTGATAATATACCATGCCATGCCACTAATAATATATGATAATAATTGTGATAAGATCTGCAGAATTACCTGAACATGGTCTGCACATTGACAATAGTTTTAGCATCAGCCATGTAGTCTTCTTCGGCACTCATCGTACTCTCTTTATCCACAACCACCAGATTATCAGCGTAGATGATTCCACACTGCAGCAGGCTGTCTAGACTGACACACACACACACACGCACGCGCACGCACACACACACAACAATAACTATTGCATCAGGACATCAATGTTCCTGGAACATGCTGCACATCCTATTAACTCTCAGATGAGTATAGTCTTCTCCAACATGTTGAGTGGATGTTATATACAATGAAATGCTGAAGCTCATGGCAGTGTTACTTGTCGATGGTCCCAGCCATGTAGTAGACCATGGGGAAACAGCAGATGGCCTCCAGGAAGTGATTATCCGGCCTGCAGGAAATAAATAACATATGATAGATCTATTTATAAATACATTTATTTTATAAGCAGTGATGAGCAGTTCTTTATTACTAGTCGCTTGGACTACTGCAATTCTCTCTTCCTGGTCTCCCTGAACATAATTGCAATGAATTCAGAACGCCAGGAAACACAAAAAAGGGCTCACATTCATCACTGCACTGGTTGCCCTTCAGAATGAATTTTAAAGTGCTTTTAATGATTTACAAGGCTTTACATAACCTCGTAACCACGACATACATCAGTGACTGACTCTCATTTCATAACAATGACACTCACATCCTCCAATGCCTTTCTCTTCAAAGTGTTTCACCAGGAATCTGGATCCCTTGGATCTTAGAACAGCTAACTCCATTGGGATTTGTAAAAGTGAATCAAAGACCTATCTTTTTATTTTTAATACATATTCATGTTTATTGATGATGTACAAAGACTACATGGACTTTTTTCTAGTCTTAACGCTTACAAGAGAAAGCCTTAAACATGATTACGAAAACATTTGTAATGAGTATACACTTGAGGCTTTCTGCGTTTCTTTTCATCCCTATGCTATTTGTTGCATTTCTTTTTAAACTTGAAATCATGTAAAATAAGGAAAAGACACAATTGTGACATCTTGAAAATAGATATTATTTATATACTTTTTTAGCTTCATGGGCTATTCCAATGTAAGGCTTATTATCAATGCAGCATGGTCATGCTCCTTCACTGCTGACGGAACGTGTTGAAAGACATCAGAAGGCGAAACATACAATAACCCTCAACAAATGATTCCTGTCGAAAACCTTATTTGGAACAAAATGCTGGAACTGACTAAACTAAAGTCAGTTAACCAACTACACTGGTTACAATGCAATTGTAATGTTTTTGATAGAAGTATTTAGTCATGGCTAAAAGAGATATCCATATTTTATTTTTTAAAGCCTGCTGAAGACAGGTGTTGTTCTTTCTTTTTTGCTACACATATTACCCACAGTGCATCTGGTCCTTGAGTGCTATGTATCTGTGATGTCAGATGTATGTAAAATAAACAAACACTTGTGTACAAATGATGAAATGGGTGCTGTTTTACTTTTGGTGTTGTATACATGTTACTACAATAGAAGTTACGAAACAAGAAACTGCAAGAATATTTGGCACGGAAACAGAGATAAACAATGTGAATGCACCAAAAGCCAAACAATGCAAGAATTAATTGTGAATTTTGATCATCAAGTAAATCAGCAGAGCAGATGTAGCAAACTGATCTGCTGCTCAACTTCATGGTGGTGTGTGTGTTCACGCTAAAGCGATGATCCGTCTGGTGCTGAGCACGCTCAGAGAGATTTAGTTGCTTTATTACTTCCTGCCCCCCACACAGAACAACTCTTCATGCATCTGCCGAGACCCAAGGCTGTTGTCAGCGCTCGAATAGAAAGTGTGTGGGTGTTTGTATTTGTGCGACACCGATGGAAGGGGGAGGGAGAGCTGCATGTGTGGGGGGGCAGAGAGTGTATTGTTATGTGTGTGTTTCTATGAGAGTCCTGAGAGCTCGCATGTGGGGACTCAAAAGGGTTGCTGATGAAAGCCCGCTCGGTGTTCTCCAAAGAAATATTTTACTTCATCTTTTTATTTTTTTCTCCGCTTAGCAAGATGTAGAATTGCGGTTCAAGGCAATGCACGTTGCTATGGTTACTGTCTGGAGAGTGCAGCGTTTTATTTGTCTTCAAAAGCACAAATCACTGTGAGTAGCAGCAGTAACCTCACATCAGGGCTAACAATGGACCTCCACGGTCTTGTGCCACACCGACGGAAGCTTGTGAAAGCGAAAAGGTTGAAAGGTGTGTGTGTGTGTGTGTGTGTGTGTGTGTGTGTGTGTGTGTGTGTGTGTGTGTGTGTGTGTGTGTGTGTGTGTGTGTGTGTGTGTGTGTGTGTGTGTGTGTGTGTGTGTGTGTGTGTGCCATTGATTGAAGGATTGGTAGATCGTGTTTATCCATTTTCAGACAAAGAAACACAAGTCTATAAAGGATACAATGTTAAAGCTAAAACACTATAGTCCCAAGGTCTTATAAGTAATAGAAAACGCAAGCCATGAAACAATACATTAAACTGAACTAAAACAAATCCTGAAATTGAAAATCATGTCACCAAAATTAAGAATATTACGAAATAACTAAATTCACATAATGAAAAAAAATCATATTATTTCAAATATTACTTCAAATCTTTTACTGTTCCGAATAAAAGCCATAATCTGATTTTATAAACTTCAATATTCCCTTAAGGCACTTTACATTGGTGGACACATTGTGTGTTTGCTTTCCTGTACTCATTGGGACAAACAACCCATTCTGTGAGGACGTTTATGGGTATGAGGATCTTTTAAAATGAATAAAAAATGGTATGTCTGTGCGTGCGTGCGTGTGTGTGTGTGAAGGTGAACTCACGGATTATCCAGCAGCAGGACAATGGGATTGAGTTCTTTTCTGGGTCTGTAATAGGCTCTGAGAGGAACGATAAAGTTATAAAGACCGTTCCCTGCTGTCTCAGCAGACACAATTATGAGCTTGTTTTTAAAACCATAGGCCTTAGCGTCCTCAAAGCTGTTGTGCCTGCAACCCTGCATCAGAAACACAACAACAAAACAGGTATTTTAGGTTTGCGTTTCAGTCGAGAAGGACAGAGGGAGAGGAGGATAGGACATGATGGAGGCAGTAAGTAATTGAGTGACTAGGTTGGAGCAGCGACTGCCCACCTGGTCCAGTCGTAGGCAGCAGAACGGAGCTTTCTCTGCCAACAGATGGCACAAGGTGGGCGAGCTCCCGATGTACGGAGAGTTGGGCGGATAACCTTTCACGTACCTGCAAACAAATCCAAAAAGCGTGTTTAAAAAAGGATTTCCAGCACCAAAAGAAAAAGCTGGTTTCCTAGAATTCACCTGGTCATTCATTTGCCCTTTAGAAATGAGATTGCAGTGCACTCAGGTTGTATTGCATGCTGGGAAAACTATTCAAAGAAAGAAACCAGGTAATGTCTCCTTCGTCATGAGAGGTTGCATAATGGGAAGACACGACAAGATGAATTTAGAGAACATATGATTGTTCATTAGATTTGGCAGGTTTAGCATATATTACATGACTGTTGTTTCAATTATTTTAGGCTCCATCAGAAATGGGACAGCATTCATTAATTGAGGTGTAGAACTATAAACAAGTGAAACTTATTTACATAAACTAAAAAAGCAAAAGTATGATTACTTGTGCAGACATATGTGCCCCTCGGTTACACTATTTTATGTTAAAATAATACATATTGATAGCAAATGTTTTACTCAAACTTGTATAAACAGATCTTATGTTGTTTGTAAAATGTTAAACTGCTATGTAACAAATAGTTACAGCTATTGCACAAATGAAGGGTAGATAAAGCCCAGTATGTCCCGAGTAAGCAGGATTATATAAGATGTACAGGTAACAACAAAAAGCAAGTTACAAGCACATCCTATTTGTACTTAACTTCTAAACTACTCGTTCGTTTTCATCACTGGAAGAAAAAGACTTAAAGGTTATTCATAATAAAATAACTGTTACTGTAACTAATCAGAAGAAACTACGTACAAATGTAATTTTCAACACAAGAAATCTAACTGCAACGTAAGAAAACTGGAAGTCAGGTAACTAGTCTTTCTGCATTCAAGGTCGATGTTATCATGATCTAATAGTCTGCATTATTTGCTCCTTGACATTTTGTTTTTAAGGTTTGATTATTAATGTTCAAACAGAAACCTTACTCAGTAGATTTCTCATCTGTGAAGACAGAGTCATCTTCTGATTGGTCGCTGAGAAGGTCACATGGCAGAATGGAGGAGGAGTCGGCGATCTCCTGAACTGGAGCGATGCTCGGCCGGCGACCCCCTGCTCCGTTTACTGAGGGCGGGACCAGTTTACCCCCATCAGGGGGACTCGTGTTGTGGAGATCCATGGCAACAGTGCCTGTAAATTATATTCTCTCCAGCTTTATATCACACATAAGGAACTACTCATCCCTCAGTGCCTGACGAGACACAGCAGAGCTCACTGTGCCAGGTGACAAAAAGGCACACAAAGAGCTCACAGACACAGAATGATACAAGGATGCTCAAAATGACCACAGAGACCCAAAATGGCCCAAAAATGACCTGAAACAACCACAAAAAGATAGAAATAGCTGCAAATTCACTCCAAAAATACCCACCCACTCACATATTGAGACATACATTAAAGACACACAAAACAATTGCAAAAAGACCACAAACAATTACAAAGTGACATTCATCGACTATAAGAATATACAAAACTAATACAGAAACAATTTTCTTGACAAAAATACAACAAGACATACAGTACAGTAACTTTAAAGAGACATACAATCACTTCATAGAGATGCAGGAAAACTAAAAACAGACGAAGACAATTGCAAAAGGACCTTTACCAACTACAAGTGGACACAAATAACTACAAAAAAACAAAACAATTACAAATGGACATTAAACAAAGTTAGATACATACCAAAAAGACACAAATACATGATCAGAAAACTACAAAGAGATGCACAATAACTTTAAGTCTGTGTATATTTCTCCAGTTTAGGTGATGTGGGGTCTTTTGTCCCGTAATGCTCCTGTGCCTCTCACCCATGCTGGCGATGATGCTGTGCACAGGAAGCTGCGAGGGTCCGTCGTACAGCCCCCCCACTGGGCGGCCCTTCCTCTGCTCCTGGTTGAAGATGAAGGCGGAGTTCTCCTCCTTGGTGATGTTGATGTAGTAGCAGGTGTCGGTGGCGGCCATGATGTGGCGGGGGCCGGGGTTCAGCAGGATGCTCTTGTTGTCGTCCTTCTTTATCCCGATCAGACACACGCCGTACCTGCACCACACACACACTCGCTGTTAGCATTATATACTTTAGGATAATATACGGATGCACCGATACCACACATTTTCAGACCAAGTACAAGTACATGTGAGTACTTGCCAATACCGAGTACCGATATGAGTACTTAATAATACCATTAAAGGTTGACTTTTCACCCCTCCTCTTCGCAAAGCTTATTACACGGCTTGGTTGAATACTCAATTCTAAATCAACAGAAGAATGCAGACAGGAAGTGAACACTAACAGGAACACGGTATGGGCTACAGACAGGAAGTGACCACTAATAGGAACACAGTGTGGGCTACAGACAGGAAGTGACCACTAATAGGAACACAGTGTGGGCTACAGACAGGAAGCAAACACTAACAGGAACGCGGTATGGGCTACAGACAGGAAGTGAACACTAACAGGAACACGGAATGGGCTACAGACAGGAAGTGAACACTAACAGGAACATGGTATGGGCTACAGACAGGAAGTGAACACTAACAGGAACATGGTATGGGCTACAGACAGAAAGTGAACAATAACAGGAACACGGTATAGGCTACAGACAGAAAGTGAACACTAACAGGAACACGGAATGGGCTCTGTAGTGTTTAAGGACTTGTTAGTGGAACATAAACTGTGAACAGACCTGGACAGTTACAGAAAACATAGATCAGAGCTGCTGTTCATTTTTCAGCCTTTGGTGGCACAGAGGTTTTTTTCTTAGCAGAAGCAATACGATCATTTTCAAGTCAATACAATAATTTCAAAGTCAAGTGGCCGTGTAATGAGCGCGATATTGTGTCATTATTGAACACCTTTCAGGATGATAAAGATCGATCTGTTTCGCGTTGTGCTCCGTGATCTGTTGGGTGTTCTTGTTTTAATAGTGACCGCATTGCTGCACATTATACTGAACATCGTGATGTCTGCAGCCTGCTCTATTTTCGTCATCACTGCTTATCCTAAAATATTTCCAAACTGCAGACATTGCTCCTCCTCTGCATACCTTCTAAATTGACGAAGGGTTAACGTCATTACCAACCCAGTCTCACAAAAAAACGTATAATAACTACGTTGGTCCACAACGTAGGACGTAGTATTTCTACAAAACCGCCTCTGAAATTGTAGGATCCTTACGTTTTTTTTCACCATTCATTCCAATGGCTGGCGTCTATGTCACGTGATCTTCACATTTCTCCCTGCAGAAAAAAAAACATGGCCGAACTTCGTGGAAAATGCATATTTTAAAGTTAGTTTGGCCATTAAAATGCCTTTTGATGTCATTTGATGCAAGAAATATGAGTTGTTATTTCAGATTATGTGTGCAGTGGATGTACATGATCTTTAGTTTGCTAGTTATTACGAAGATTACTTCAGGAAATTGTGTCAATACAACGTTTTCATTGTTACCAAGGTGGTTGCTAGGGATGCTGCTATCGATATTATTTCTGTTATGTTGTGCAACTGTTTAATGGTGTTATCTTTATTGCTACCCCCTTCCCCGTCAATGTATAGTGTTGGTCCACAGCGCAAACGTATACTCGTTTAACAAATTCCGCATCTAAAATTGTGGCATAGATACGTTATTTTCCCCCGTCCAATTCTCCATTTACTCAACAATAACACATAATTATCCTTGTGTTTATTTATTTGTTTGATTAATAAACACAAGTTGGAGTCCGTCAGGACCGAGGCTCGGAGCAGCTCATTTGCTTTACAGAATATTACACCCGGAAGTAAGTATTCTCTCCGCTTCGCTTGACAAACCCCGTGATAGTCCTCAAGCTCTGTGATTGGAGAGTGTGCCGAGCGTCGAACAGCACTTGAAATGGGATGGAACCACGGCAGACTGTACAAAACTGGATTTTAACGGGTCCACCCCGTCCGTTAAATATGCAGTGGTGTTTATTTGTAAATCATTTAGTATAATCACACAAATTCTGTGTTTTATATTTAATAATTCAGTGTTCTTTATTTATTGAATGTTCAATACCTGACAAGGCCGGAGATGAAAAACTTTGGTCGCAGGTTCCTCAACAGTGCATTACAAGACATCTATCAATATGTGTGTATACCTCCACCATTAAACTGTCGTATTCTGCACATTTCTTATACTATCTACATACATCTTATATAAGAGTATAATACATATGTATAATATCAGTTCAAATAAGTGCTTCAACATAGTTAACATTGCTGGAGGTATACACAGTGTTTCATTCATTGCATAACTACACCGTTTGTGTATATGATATGTCAATAAACCTTAGAAAATCTTGAAATCTTGAAAGGGATGTGCAAAATAGTCATTATATACAGTCTTTAATTAACTATTAGTAGATAATAACGAGTTATGAACATACTTTATAAGGATTCTATTAATATCTAATAATAAAAATAATGAAATTCAATAACATGCTTTAACCATTAGGTGTCCCTTTCTATCAGCTGTGCACCTTTATGGTGTAAATACAGCCTATCTACCAATTGGATCAAATATAAAAGTCAGCCGAATTAGTGTTGATACTACAAGGAGACATATTGTGTGAAAAGAAATGTAAGATGTTGTTTAATTGCTGATATATTTATGATCCACGTCACGTTTTCAGTTCCTCATGTTTGTCTAGAAGTCTTCTCATCAGGGCTCTATAAATAGAGAACTACGGCAGATATGTAATATTTAATGCAGCCGAACCGTGTATTACAAGGCCGTTATGTGATGACCTCCAAAGAGAAAAGCAAGCACACTCGGAATAAAGTGTTTTCGGTCTGTTTCCGGTATTTGTTTACGATGATGTGATGTGAGATGTGAGACTGGAATTGCACAGGGGAAAATAACGTATCTATGCCACCATTTTAGATGCGGATTTTGTTAAACTAATACGTTTGCGCTGTGGACCAACACTATACATTGACGGGGAAGGGGGTAGCAATAAAGATAACACCATTAAACATTTACACAACATAACAGAAATAATATCGATAGCAGCGTCCCTAGCAACCACCTTGGTAACAATGAAAACGTTGTATCGACACAATTTCCTGAAGTAATCTTGGTAATAACTAGCACACTAAAGATCATGTACATCAACTGCACACATAATCTGAAATAACAACTCATATTTCTCGTATCAAATGACATCAAAACGCATTTTAATGGCCAAACTAACTTTAAAATAGGCATTTTCCACCGATAATAAAACGAAGTTCGGCCATGTTTTTTTTTTCTGCAGGGAGAAATGTGAAGATCACGTGACCTAGACGCCAGCTATTGGAATGAATGGTGAAAAAAAACGTAGGGATCTTACAATTTCAGAGCCGTTTTTGTAGAAATACTACGTCCTACGTTGTCGACCAACGTAGTTATTACACGTTTTTTTATGAGACTGGGTTGTCATTACAGTAAAGCGGTATCGAGTGAGGTTGGATCGGAGTAGAAAGTTATTTATTGTTAATAATTCAAATGATATTTGCCTGGAGATAAGAAGTAAAATAAGTCTCAAAATTCAAACTATTTCTTCAAACGAAACAAGAAAGGGTTTTCTTGTCATGAAAGAGTTCAATTGAAATTTTGCAGCACTGAGATGAAAATATCACGCTTTAGACAAATAACTCACATATTCATACAAAAGAATAATCTGACAGCCTTGTAACTGTCTCTGTACATTTTCAACTTTTCAGCATCTGAAGAAGATGCTTTAGCTTACATGTCAACTCACTTCTTGTGAGCATGAAAGGAGGCGTATGTAAAGCTTTTGCCGTTATACTCTCCAAAGAACTTGCTGTCACACACTCGGATGTGGTACACCTCGTTTCCAGAGCAACAACCGTACATCCTCTGCCACTGCTCCGGAGACTGCTGTCCCTCTCTGCATTCACACAGGGAAAACACAAACACACATACAACAGATCAGTGAGCCTAGTCGTTGGTCTTCTGGTGATTCCCACCCCTTAAAACAAACTAACTTCCTCATACACAATCCACAATCACAAAGCTATAATATTCATGCAATCTCAAAGCCTGTTTGTCTTTGTCGAATACAAATACAACAGGCTTTCTATTCTTAAGAGCAGGCAGGAACAAAGAAAGTGCGGCAGCTCAGTGATTCCCCTTTGTTGCAGTTTCACTGACATCAGCTTTTAAAAGTGATCTGTCAATAACCCATTTTCCAGCAGAGAGCTTTTCACACTGTTTTACAAAGAACACATCCAAAGAAATCAATTTAGTCACTGCCTGTTTTATCTTCTTGCCTCATTTGAATCTCTCTTTACTTCCTGTGCCTTTTGTTTTACACAGGGTTATTCACCTCTCTGTGCCAGTTCCATAAACACTTCTCTTTAAACATGTGAAGAAATGTTAACTTCACACTGAGAAGAAATCAAAAAACCAAGCTAAGATGGCTGACCGTCCGCGGGAGGTGTGCACGAGGAGCGTGACCAGGGTGGAGGTGGCGGGACACACACAATTGAGGGCCAGCATGGCGTACTTGAACTCCTCCTCACACACAACATGATCTGAAAAAAGGCAAAGACGTAGAAGTTACTGAGCACAACATTTTCGCTGTTTCCAGTCTTTATGCTAAGCTAAGCTAATGAGCTTTCAGCTCTTGCCTCATATTTAATCATGCTGTTTTTGACCACTTAGTGACGTTTGGGGATAATACATTTGGCAAACTGTAACTGTTGTTGGTAACTTACTTTATCTGTTTTTTCCCGTTTTATTTTAACAACATGATTGCACCAATCTTTCCATATTGTTGCATATCTGCTGTAAGCTAGCTATCTAACATTTATGAAAACAGACTGACAGAGACAGTTTGCGTTGAGTTTAGAGCTTCTTGCATTCTTCAAGTAACTTTTACCTGCAAATTTCACATGAAACTTATTTTCAGGTTTGAGTATCTGAACATAAAGGGGGCAATTGGGAGCAAAGTCCTTCACAGCCCAGGCTCTCAGGATGGTCTGATGGTCCTGAGGGAAAACAGTCAAAGATAATGCATTATTAAAGTAATCTCCTCTAATTAATTGCTAACTGTCCTGATGACTGACAGCATTAATGACTTGGTAATTGTAAACAAATGAACGACAACTCTTCTTACCGCTGCCATGCGATCCACCTCGTTACGACTGCTCAGAATAAAACAGGCCTCAGCGTCATCCATTCTGCAGAAACAGTAAAGTCAAATTCAGCCATGACCTTGAACCAGACAGAAGAGACAACAGAGACATCCTTTGATTTAATATTGAATGTAACGTATAGACCAGGGCTTCTCAAACTTCGGACCAAGGTCCGGATCCGGACCGAACTGCAAATCAATCCGGACCGAACCCATACTGCTCATACCCCTCTTTTGCAGCCCTGTTAGAGAAACGCGGATTTTGGGTCCTTAGCTTGAAAAAAAAGAAGCTCAAATGCTTTTTCTCTTGCGGGTTTATCACAAGGTGAGTTCCTTTTTTTATTTCCTGCTTTTTAAAACACATGTGCTCTATAGTACAGGTTAGCTCTGAGTGTTAGCGAGGCTTGCTAATGTAAACAAAGATGAGATTACGTCCAAAACACGTCAGGCATTGTTTCTGATAGCAATTTTCTGTGGGTCCGCCGCCGATTTGACGTCAGATCGGCAGCAAATATGTATCCGCTCGTTGTACATCCGTTTTTCTAAAGATTTGGGTACGGAGGAAAAGAGAGAGGGTTTTATTTTCTGACACTGCGTGAGTTCCCCGACGCACCGGGACTTTACTGGCATTGATCCGGACCATTGACCTTGTATAAAATTCACAAGTGGACCTTTAACAAAAAAGTTTGAGTACCCCTGGTATAGACGAACACACAAAGTGCAGCCTGATATGCTCTGCCCTGTATATTTTGTTCTGTAAACGTGGAGCTGTTTTTATGATTATGACAGACAGGAGAATGAAAAACAAGAGTGGGAGGATTGAAACGGTGCCAGATGCAGGATGTGAGTGCGACACAGACCCTGTCCTCCACTTCTAATTGCTCTATCACAAACCTGCCAAATGTTTACAGTGAAGTTATATAACCAATTTCAGTGAAATTAATGTTTGGTGTATGGTGCTCCACACACAATACCCAGTATGGTGTACCACTGTTGTACAAGACTTAAATGCCATTTTCAAATGCAATTGTATCTTTCCTTGTTGTTTCAGTCAGAGATGGAGTACTCGAGACTCGAGACTCGTGACTCGACTCGGACTCGCGCACTGATTGACGCGACTTGGACTTGTGAAGTCTCGCGCACGATGACTTGGACTCAGACTCGTGAATACTCGCACACGATGACTTGGACTCGACTGGTACATTGACGCTCCGACTTGGACTCGAGCAAGTTTTCTCTGGAGTCTGATGTCCTCTATCCTGGCGTGTGCACCTGCAAGGCGAGTTCACGTACTGGGCCCCGCTGTTCCAGTCTAAAGATGTCTAGAGACACACCCTGCATCGTGCTGTATGCTTTCACACATTCTGCTTCCACATTGGAAAAGAGCAGCGCAAAATGCTCGTTATGTGAAAAAAAGATTGAAGAGAAGGCTCCGTAACACATTACTCTAAGGATCGAGTTCAGACATAGGCTGTCTTGAACACTATCATCAGAGTAACGTGATCTAATCAATAAATACAGATTCAGCCGATAACACGAAAGCACATGGCTACTTAACATGCAGAATGTCCTCATTTTGCATACTAAGTCAACACGTTCTCACTCCCAACCCGTCACATGTTGGGACGGTCAGGGCCCCTCCCCGTCACTCTATTACGGACAGGGTACCCCTTGAGAGTCAGTTTTCAATGGGCAGGGCATCCCATAGACCTTCATAGACCTCCCATAGCGTTGATAATAGACGCCATGAGAAAGCTCCCCGACGGTCGGTTGTTATTGTCAATATTAATATAATAATTATTTATTTTTTAATAATCACACTCGATTTCGCCGATTTTCTTGTTGCCCCAGCTGGTCGACACCTCTTTTAGCAGAAACAAAGGCTACATTAATGTATTAAATCGATGTTAATCCATGTGTGTGGTTGTGGAATTAATGGACGTGCCGTTGTGCGATTGCGTTGCCCCCCTGGCAACGCAATAATTTACAAACTCTTCAACTACAACCCTAATTATATTTAAAAACATTTTAGAAGGCCTCACGAAATACTTTAATGTAAATTAAAATGTAAATGTGAAGGGATGTGTGTAATGTGGTGATTGACATTATTAACCCACGGATCTATGGGTTGAGGTATTGTTCCGCACGGACATTTTAGTTAACCGGACTTCCTGTTTATGTGAAATCTGAAAACATTTTTTAAAAATAAAATAATACTTTATTCCGAGTTTGCTTGCTTTTCTCTTTGGAGGTCATCACATAACGGCATTGTAATACACGGTTCGGCTGCATTAAATATTACATATCTGCCGTAGTTCTCTATTTATAGAGTCCTGATGAGAAGACTTCTAGACAAACAGGAACAACTGCCGCCGATACTGAATACTTGACGTGGATCATAAATATATCAGCAATTAAACAAAATCTTCAATTTCTCTTCACAATATAAGTCTCCTTGCAGTATCAACACTAATTCGGCTGACTTTTATATTTGATCCAATCGGTATATTGGTATATTTACACCATAACGGTGCACAGCTGATAGAAAGGGACACCTGGTGGTTAAAGCACGTTATTGAAATGTATTAATTGTATTATTAGATATTAATAGGAGACACATACAGACAAACTAATAAGGCTTTATTTAAACATTAAAGAATACTTTAGGTTAAGGTCTTATTTTGAATAAGAAAAAAGCTTTGGGGGTATAAATATTAAGCCTGACAAAGTACTAATATATTGCTTTCCTGCAATGTTAACTACTGCATGTTTAAGCACTTATTTTAACTGATATTATACTCTTATAAGATGTATGTAGATAGTATAAGAAATGTGCAGAATACGACAGTTTAATGGTGGAGGTATACACACACATATTGATAGATGTCTTGTAATGCACTGTTGAGGAACCTGCGACCCAAGTTTTTCATCTCCGACCTTGTCAGGTATTGAACATTCAATAAATAAAGAACACAGAATTATTAAATATAAAACACAGAATTTGTGTGTTCCAGTTTTGGACAGTCTGCCGTGGTTCCATCCCATTTCAAGTGCTGTTCGACGCTCGGCGTAACCCTCGGCGCACACTCAAACATCCAATCACAGAGCTTGAGGACTATCACAGGGTTTGTCAAGCGAAGCGGAAGGAGTACTTACTTTCGGCTGTAAAATGTAAAATTCTCTAAAGCAAGTTGCAACTGATCTGCTCCGACGCTCGGTCCTGACGGACTCCAACTTGTGTTTATTAATCAAACAAATAAATAAACACAAGGATAATGATGTGTTATTGTTGAGTAAATAACAGTGTGTGGTTTAGAAAAGAATACAAAATTAGAAGGAAAAAACGATGAAACAATACAGATTTCAGTATTCTGAGCCCCTACTCTCCCCATAACTGACGGCAACAAAAGCCCTACATTATTCAATTAAAATAAAGAAGTAAAAACAATAAGTGTGGCTGATATTGAGTAATAAAAAGGTTGATAAACGCTGTGAGAATGGATCTGCAGAGAGCATTTCGCCGCGATCCCAACTCGTCTATTACCAACGTTCAGGGAGCTCTATGCAAGTCAATGGGATGCCCTGCCCGTTGAAAACTGACTCTCAAGGGGATTGACAGGGAGGGGCCCTGACCGACCGTCAACATGTGACGGGTTGGGAGTGAGAACGTGTTGACTAAGTAGCCATGTGCTTTCTGGGGCTTAATCTTTATTGATAGAATTTCAACATTCACTTTAATAATTGTAGCGTTCCCGGCTGAATGATGGTCCGACTCTCTAACTGATGGGATCTGTTTATTGCACACTCTTGATTGTATACAATCATTACCAACGTAAGAGCTTGTGCCCTTATCAGCCAGGTGCTAAAAACCGAATGCAACTATTTAGTATATGTTAATTTATTCGTCATCTATCCGTCATTATCGGTCATTATCATAGACTGTAAATATAAATGGACGTAGTGTCCGTGATGTCACCCATAGAATTCTGGAGATTTTCAGAGAAGCCCTTAGTAGGCGGAGTCGGCCACTAACGTCTCGACAGTGACGTCAGAGTCTAACTCCCGCCTGCTCTAAATAAGGGCAAAGAGGCGGGACCTGCTGCCACCGAGCTGGAAGTAACAGAGCTAGCTCAGGCTAAGAAGCTAAGCTAACATGAAATACATGCATACCAAGTTACTGCGTGGCACTTTGATTTTTATCAAACAGTGTAGTTCCACTATATAAACGTTACATTCATAATCAAACTAGACAATCTGCAAGAGAATCAGCTATTTTTTCTTATTCTTAATGCTTGTCATTCACACGTTAATAAAATAAAAATAAGTAGCCTACCGATACATAGCAGAACAATTGTGGTGATGTTCAGCTTAATAAGCCTTGTTCAACATAATTTATTTAGCTAATACTACAGCGGGCTGCAGGCGAACCAAATCCACGTTTTGCTGCATTCCTTGATCTCCAGTTATAACGCCGGACTCCGGCTGGAGCTAGCCCCCTGCGGCTCCGTTAGCTCCGGCGGCCACCACTGGGATAATTGGGTCCCCTTTTAACATTTGCTCCCGTTTACAATGGCGTTTCTATATGTACAAAAGTGGTGGGGCACAACAAACTTAGATGTCTATATATAAGCTTCTGCAGTGAGGTTCATGGCTGGTGAGGCACCTGACTCTGACTCTTCAGGTTTACAAATATTATATTTTGACCTAAATCAAAATATAATATTATTTTCAAAAGCTTTTTTTGTCTGATGCTTCAATTAATTTTAAACAGACAGTTCAACAGAAGGATACCCAAAAAATGTAATTTTATCATTTAAATATTGAATTGTTCTTTCTTAGTAAGATCCCATTTTCAATAAAATTGCGGTCCTTGACTTGAAGATGAAGTCCATTTGCCTATCCTTCTGGACAAAAATCGCTATTACTTTTTTGTAAAAGTCCTCCTTATGTTCTTGTAGTTTCAATCATAAATCTAATCTAATCAATAGATTTATGATTAGAAGATTATAAAAGTAGGGTATGTGGATATTATCCGGCTGAACAAAACGTTCATTTATCTAACAGGTTTATTTCCCACAGATCTTATTTGGATCTATTTTCTAAATCCTATGGAGAAATATCATTGCTTTTTTGTCGAGGGAAGCCATGCGCAGCTTACTTCCGGGTTTTAGGACGCCTCACTGCAGCTCTCTCGTCTCCTCTTCACACACCACACTTTTCGCGGCACACCTACTTACAGCCAATCAGCTCTGAATGATGTGAGATGACGTGTGGTGGGGATGGCAGCACTATGCCCCTCGGGTCATTATTTTTTTGCCACACACATTAAATAGGAAAATATTCTGAGCATGCGCAGTGTAGTTTTTACAGTCACCATTGACTTAGACAGTAAGAGGGAGGGGCAGGATCGGGTTTTGTCCCACATGGCTCTAAACAGCTCAATAGGCACACTATAGACACTAATTAGAAGAACACAGACTAAAACAGCAATGTACAGACGAATCAGATGATTAAACATGATCTTAAAATATATTTAATATATCTTTTAATTAATTGTTTGCATTTTTTTGTAATCATTATTTTTAATACTTTCTGCTGACACTAGGTGGGGCTGTGCCCCACCTGCCCCTAATGACCAGTCGCCACTGCCCGTTTAGCATTATGGGCGTCATAGCCATAGACTATAAAAGTCTTACCCAAGGCTGAATCATAAACTAAACTGTATATGTATATATATATATATATATATATTAGAGCCGGGACTCGATTCAAAAAATTAATCTAATTAATTAGAGGCTTTGTAATTAATCGAAATTAATCGCATTTTTAAGCACAGGGCCATCTAAGCTATTTTACAGATGGCCCTGAGCCCAATAGAGATTGCCCTGAAAAATGCATGCGGACGAAATGGCACGAAGGGTTTGGGGGGCCTCCGTCCCCCTAGACATTTTTTTATTTTTGCAGGTCTTAGATGCTGTCTGGTGCATTCTCTAGACTGAATTATAAGATGAACCACCACAATATTATATTGTACAATTTCAATTGTATTCTTCATTTCACTTGTTTGTTTGTTCTTGTTTGTGTTTGCTCGCTTGCATGCCCTGCATAGCTTTAAGAAATACTTAAGTTGTTGGTCAAAACACTTTCCATTTGATGAAGGCAAATGCCTTCCCAGATGGAAACAAGTAGAAAACATTACATCCAGTTATACCTGCCAAAACAAACATTATTTACACTATTATGGCCCCTGTTAAAAATGTTTGTAATGTTAACTACTGTAAATTGGTCGAACGAATGCCTCCTCATCCGGAAGCTGACCGAGCAGACCCGAGCAGCAGTCGAGAGGAGCCGAGCGCATCCGCGAAGCACACGTCAGAGTTCCCGTTAGCCGGCAAATCTAAATATCTTCGGTCAAAATAATTTCCCTTTAGAGCAATACCGCTTCAGTTGCGCCACTTATGTGACAGACAAGAATAGTCAACTCTAATGTCTAACACGTAATGTGGAGAAAGAGATGTCCTGGATGGGTTGATTGTGCGTTGATCTGTTGGTAATGCCTCGGGCTTCCGGTGGGCATGTAAACAAATGCATAATGCTGCGCTATACTTTGTGGCCTCATCCAGTTGCATAGCGACACTTATTGTGTAGTTGTCTTTTAATAAGCAGGTAGTCCTATCATTAGCTAGAACTAGCTGGATCTGATCGATATGGACATAAACGCGAGTGAAGTCTAATCTGACGGGAGAGAGAGATCAGCTGCTGCTGACGAGTCGAGACTCGACACGCAGCTCTGCATGATAACATGCAGCGGTGAGCGGAACAAAACACACACTTCAGGTTAGAATATCACACGTAGCTATTTTAATTACCTCTCAAACTACCTAAACTAGTTATAGATATGTTTAGTTTTACTGTCGGGTCACTCATTACTGGATCCGCGAGCTGCATGATGCTGGCATAATAGATTGCCCGATCGGGCAACCAGCAGGTGAGGCTTCATTGCCCGAGCTAAACACTAGATGGCCCCGGGCCATCGGGCAGTCCTTAATATCGAGCCCATCCAGTGAACCAGGGAGCTGGTTATTTTCTCAGACGTGGACTGACTTATCCTGGCCCTGAAACCAGTCATCTGGTTGAGTGTGGGTTGGGTCAGGGTGTGGTTCCTTGCACTCGGAGTCGGGCTAACGTCCACGCTAGCTGCTACATGCTTTGCATTTAGGTGATACTTTAGGCTTGATGTGCTGCGGTGATATGCAAATTCTTTTTTGCATAATTTGCACACAACCGTGCTCTAGTCGACGCTTCCATCCGTCCGTTTTTTAAAACAAAATGTCCCATCCACGGGGCGACCAAAGCGGTCTCATCAGCTTGTTCGTTCATGTTTGACTATTGTTCACCGTGGTTTGTTGTTGTTTGAAGTCCCATGCTGAAGTCATGAACGTTAGTTGGTGCTCCAGTATAATCGGTACGCCTGAAACTCATCCAGTGAGAAACGTTCCGCTGTGCAAAAATAAGTGCCATTAAAGTGCGATTAAAATGCGTTAATTTTTTTAACGCGTTAATTTTTGTGTAATTAATTAATCTTAATTAACGCGTTAAAGTCCCGGCCCTAATATATATATATATATATATATATATATATATATACATGTATAAAGGGTTACGTCCTTAGCTGGCTAATAAGCTATACAACAAGCTAAGCTAACAAGCACACAAACACCTGCGAACGGGGTTAACATGTATAATATTATCATTTTAGACTTCTTGGAAGGTCTGTTGGTACATTCAACCGCACAGCACAACATTTTAATTGTCTGGTATTTGTAACAACATTCCCTAAAAGGCACAATCACCACGAACACGGCTAAAGGGTCAAGTACAGTAACTACAACAAGCTAACGTTGTAGCCTAGCAGAGTGGACAAGTTGCTGTTAGCTGACAGTGAGGCACGTACCTGTCCATCAAAGTGACCACGCCCTAATTTATGCAAAAACTTTAAGACCTAATATAAATAAAAGGGTCGCGTTATAAAACAATTCACTCAACAATGAATAATCATTAAGGTGGAATCTAACTATATCCCAAATACTTTTTATTGCATCCAGGGGTAGAAACATGTTTATTTCTGCTGTAAAGTTGGGCATTTTAACATGGGGTCTATGGAAATTCATGCAAAACACAAAAAGAAAACACAAGAGAGATGAGTTATTGTTCTTACAACGTGACTTCACTATTATTTAATAACTCTTTTTATTTGGTTCTTTTATTTGGGGTTAAGTACATTGTCAGATTAAGTGAGAAATGGATTTAACTTATGTTAGACAGCTATCATACTGAATAAATATTTACTGAGAATGTATGCTAAAATGTATGGCATATGGCTGTCTAACAGAAGTTAAATCAATTTCTCACTTATTCTGACAATGTACTTAACCCCAAATAAAAGAACCCAATAAAAAGAGCCTTACACTTACACTGTAAGGCTTAGTAACATGTATTGTGTTTATGTGATGACATTTGGAGATGTTTAAACACAATGAGAAAATGCGCTAGGATTTGCGTTATGCGTTATTCACACCGGACGCGATGCGAATATTCACTTCGCTCTAATCGCATCGCTCTAAACGCTCGAGTTTCACTGCGGCTGTCAGCTGTGTTTCCTCGCATCATTCAAACAAGACGCGCTGGCTCGGGAGCTACAACTACAACAAAATGAACATATTTTACCGTGATTAAATTGTAATACACGTTTCTAAATGATGCCGAAGTAACAACATACTGATACCGGTTAGTAAAAACCATGAATTAATGCTTTGACAAGTCTGCAGACAGACGGCAGGCAAAAAACCTTTTAAAATGCTTGTTTTCGGATCGACCAGGCTAAGCTAACGTTGTATATGCTCCGACCGTCCACACTCACAACAACGGCCTACAGACATAAATAAACCAGCGACTGTATTCTCCATGACACAGACAGTCTGTGGTTTGTACTTGTTTAAGTTTTGTCTAGTTTCTGAACACATATGAGGAGCTGTGAGCTCTGACAGCCCGTCTACACAGCGGCGTGCGTTGAAGCTTGCCGGCGGGCGTGTCTGAAACTCGACCAAAGCTCCGCGTCGCTTCCCACAATGCAGTTCGGCGAAAAGTGACGTCACCCTTTTCAAAGTGAATGGTGAAGCTTTCAATGCACGCCGCTGTGTAGACGGGCCGTGAGTGCTAACAGCTAACGGCTGATGTTTTGGTTTTGTGGTTCAACGTCAGTGACGGCAGGCTGAGATCCTCACCGCTGATTCGCTACCGCGAGATCGCGTCACGGGAATTTGACGCTCAAGTTGAACTCGAGTGGATGTCGCGGCCCCCTCCAATCGTGCCGCGGCATTTGAGCTGTCGGAGCGAATTCGCGTCCGTCCGTGTGAAGCGGCCAGACCAAGCAAGGAGGCAGAGGCAGAACGTCCAAAATACAACCCGGTGTGGGCTTTTATTAAGTCAGGAACACATGACACACAGCCTCAATCCTGCTGTTTCTCCCTGACCGCAGCCTGCAGCCGCCAGGATCTCACACACACTCTTTCCCAAACAGCAAAACCCCAGAGTCTAAATAACCACACACTAATCAGCAATTAGACACAGGTGGGGGAGAGCAATTAGACACAGGTGGGGGAGAGCAATTAGACACAGGGAGGGAGAGCAATTAGACACAGGTGGGGGAGAGCAATTAGACACAGGGAGGGAGAGCAATTAGACACAGGTGGGGGGGGGAGGAGACAACACAGGGCACCAAGTGCACACCATCAACAGCAACAGACATGGGGGAAGGGGAACACTTTTCAACATAAAACCAACAAACAGAGACTGACAACCTAAAACACATACAGATGCACACACTCCATACATTTCGCCACCAACAAAACTACACAATTCGTAACGGAGGCCGAGATCTATGGCCCCAAAGATCACCTCTGTTACAGTCCGCATCTCGGCATTGACTTTATTAAGTGCCTTGTAACTTATTTGTGTATAGTTTCACTTGTATAATTTCAGTGGACTGCAAATAAGTCAATAAAGGAGCATGGCTGCTCATTCCCTGGCTCTCAAAAGAGTTTGGCTGGCTGTTTAATCTATGTTCACACTGAGAGAGTACAGCACATAGAGAGAACAGTACACCCAGCGCCATATAGATAGAGTCGATATGGCTCTGAGTAGCCTACACCTAGTGTGTAAATACAAGCAGGTCCCACAGTATGATCACAAATAGGCCTACATAACATCTGTTAAAAAAAATCTGTTTTTATTAAGAAGTACAGGCTGCATATGTTCTCAGCCTTGGAGAAACTTGACATGTTTTGGTATGTGTCTGAACCTCTCTTTAGTGGTTCATTAATAAAACAGATATTTGAACGTGTGCCTACTTTGTTTATGTACTGTTGAGGTTCATTTCAGTAGTTGTGTGCTATAATGTATTTACAAAGGGTGAAGAGGAGGCCACTTTAGAATAGGGAACATGTTCTTAGATATAAATACCTAATGTTGAGTTATTTAGAAACAACTAACACTTATCGTTTTATGTCTTGTAGAATAGATCATATTTGTTAAGTGTTATTATGGGATAATTACTATTCTTGTGGTACTACTGCCTTATTAGGCTCATCTTGAGCAGAGCATATTAAAGAGCCCGTGACAGCATCCCAACAACTGTTGTGCAATGAAATATTGAGCTACTAGTAATCTCGAACCGTCAGTTTAAAGAAGAAGGTGCGATACCGTTCCGATACATTTCAATAATTTCGAACATCGCGGGGAAATTCCTTCGACTCATTTTGAAGTTTTGGGGGAAGCCGGAAGTGACTTCAATGCGGGAACGCTTCACCGTGCGGCGAGAGAGCCAAACACGGACCAAGTGTGTTGTCATGCGTAGAAATGGTGAATTACTGAGATTAGGCACGTTAATAACGTTTTAATGAACTACAGTATATTCATATTTGTCAGTGCTTTCATGTCAATTCGGCGAAGATAAACATAACTGATCGTGGTGAAGATGATGATTACATTAGGATTACAAATCGGGAGTGAGAGCTGCTGAATTTCCTCCCGTCGGATGTGATATAAAAATAAATCGATTATTTTTGTGGTTATAAACTCAAGTGGATGAAACTACATTTATTAGTGCTTTCATGTCAATTCGGCGAACATATGATACATTAAATGATGAGTGAGGATGATGATTAAAAATCGTTTGTTTGAGCCGGTCTGCATTTACTGATGAGAAAACAAACCGATGCTTTTTGTAGTTGTAGTACACCAACGTGGATTAAACGTGTGGTTTTTTACCACAATGTTGGGGAAATTAATGGATAAAATGCACGGATTATTATTATTATTCCCACTCCGATCGGGACACTAGGTCCACCGTTTCCCCGCAGCGAGGCTCCCCCCGTTGACAGTTTACGTGGACTGGGTGCAGTGGCGGACTGGCCATCGGGACGAATCCCGATGGGTCGGTACCGAAGTGGGCCGGTCGGATAAGTAACTAGCACATCCCCCATAGGCGGCGCGTGAGGCTCAGGTTTGAGAAGGCTAAATAACTTCTTTTACCTGACGCTGCCCGCCTCCGGCGTCTATAGAAAAGAGATCACTCAGTGTGCGGAGTTTAAATCTCTCAAGTCATATTACAGGATAAAGGAAATACAGTTTAAACTGCCGTATGCAGAGAAAACGCCGACGTGCTGCACTTATCATTCATATTACATCATCAATCAGATCATCGATCATATAATATCATAATATATCATATATTTCCTGATCTGAGTCAGCTTCTCGAGCCGTATCTGGCCATGCAACACTTATTATTGATGCACCTAATTCCTAAACTTCTAACAGATACAACATAAACCGATCCTTCAGCCTCAGCTCTCAGACACGTTCAAAATTAAACTGTCATCGCTGTCTGCTGTGTGCACCATCGTGCGTTTACATGCAGAAGCTGGGATCCCGGACGGTGCCGCTGGAGCGCTGTGCCCGCAATGACGTCACACATCATTTGGCGGGACTTGAAGAATCCGCGAGAAGATCCAGAAAATGGTCAACATTGAAGGATTAATGGTTATCAAAGTACAAATATCCAAAATCAGTTCAGTAACGGTTTTCAAGGGGACAATATTACTCAAATGGATGGGTTTGGATGATGGGGGAAACTCGTGTCACAGGCTCTTTAAGGCCAGAACTCATGGACAACAACTTCCTTACTTGCAACAAATAAGCACTAATTAGAGGGTTATTGAGGCAAAACTCTCAACTAATGGCTTATTACTTGTAGAATATGGTCATGTAGAATAAGGCATTAATACGTGTTTTATAATGACTAATAAAGAGCCAATATACTGCTAATATGCATGTTAATGAACAACTAGTTGATGGTGAATTTGTGTACCTTAATCTAAAGTGTTACCAGAAATGATAATAATTACACAGATGAGTGTAAACATATAAACATATTATTATCACTTCAGCTACCAGACTAAGAGCTCTTACATTACATATATTTTATTTCGATTTGTAATTACTTGATGAGGTTTCCCAAACCATTAATCATCAATCAGGCCTCTCGTTCTAACAGCTGAGATTGCACTTATTTGACAAACCCTAATCGTAAGATGTGTGGTATTTCTTCATTCCAAGATATCATTTCAATAACTGTTTACATTTGAATGCCATTTTTTCCTGAAGAAAAGTTGTCCTTTTAGTTTAACTAAAATGTAAGAAATAAACTAAACAGTAAAAGTAAAAATGTGCAAGGAATACATAACCTAAATGTACGTTTTTACCATTTTCATTTATTTATTCATTTGACTTATTATTATTCATTTTATTATCCGCAGTAGTTGTATTATTTCCGTTTATTTTCATTCTTTAAATTATTTTACAAGTATCTCATTTACTCTTGTCCTTCTATCTGTAATTAGTTTTAATCTCATTGAATTGATCTGAGAGTGGATGCAGGTTGTTCTGCATACCTTCCACAATGCACCTCCCTCTGCAGATATCTTCAGCCCAGAAGCTCTGGGCTGAAGTCGAATAGTCCATTTAGCTTAGGAACCTTCCTAAAGGAGTGAAATGACCCGGAAGTCCCTCAGTGGCAGCCATGATAAGTGCCGTTCGAATTCTCGAGAATGATGAGAATGATAGGAAAGGAGGTTTCAAACTTCCTTTATAACCTCCTTTAGCTTAGGAACCACTGGACCTCCCTAACCGACAGGAGAAGCGAAAATGCTGCCCCACAATGCCTTGCAGCCGCAGCATTTGCCGTCACTCAACAGTCGGCCGTTCACGGAAACAACCGATTATGACGGAGAAATGATATCATGAAAGTTACGGTGCTTATTAAGCATTTTAAAACGTAGGTGGTAAGTTGCCAAAGTGCTTTGTTTTGAACGTTCATCAGTATTATAATCAAAGAGAGAAATATGAACGTTAGTTTTTACTGAAATGATCAAATAAAGTCAACATTTCAGTCTTTACTGAGCTGTGTGGGGTTTGTTCAACTTTTAAAAGATGTTTGAATGGTGATATACACAGAGATAGATGTTAAGGACTAACGTTTATAATAAATACATCTGTATTGATATTAAGATCTTTTCATAGTTCATACAATCTTTGGGATCATTTGTATTAATGTGGACCGGAGGGAGAGGGTGACGAGCAGAAGTTTCACGTTCCTTTTTTATTTCAATTTCAACTTTGGTCCTGAAGAATATGTTTCTCGGTTGTCCACGTTCATAAAGCAAAGCAGCAGCATCAGAGCACGGTGCAGAGTCTCTAGATGAGTTTACATCAGTCCCTCGTTCTTATTGAACATCCATGTTGTAGTCCGCTGTATAGAAAACTGTAGCTTCCATAGTTTCCCCACAGCAGCAGACGCAAATTCATGACGTCCGCTGGCGCATCATAAACACGTCAGATAGTGAAAGTGCATTCGGATTCTCTAAAGTACCGCAGTCTCTTCTCCTAAATCCTTTTGAATTCTCCTATCCACTATCCCTTAACCCCGTGACGTTTCACTCAGAGGTCAAGGAATAGGAGATAGGGTTAGAATTTAGGAGCTGATTTTTAAACTATCCGACCGCAGCCCTGGTCTTTAAGGTGTTTTCAGACCTACTTGCTGTCCAGACTTTTGAGAAGTAGCTGGAGTGAATAGGATCTAAACATTCCCCAAATAGTCATTTCACTATCGTGATAGCATTTATTAAAACTAAAACTCACTGTATACAATGAGCCACATTTAACTTTACAAACACAAACTTAAGACCAAGAGAATTCAGTTCTAAAAGGTTTGGTGTTTTATTTGTAATGTGTTGTTGCTTTGAGCCCTCAACCTGAATGCCATCAGTTCCATTACGTTGAAGTGAAGGCAGAAGGCACGAGGGCAAATCACTTCAACACTTTGCTGCTGACACCAAAACAATCGAGATTCTAGGGAAATAATGCATTTCTGCTTTGAATTAAGAGTCACTCACTTGGCTCTGAGCAGGTCCTGGTCTTTGAGGACAGACCCCTGCAGGTAGATGACCCTCTGAGACCACAGAGGGATCTGCAGCACTCTGCGCACCTGCAAGTCCATCTCACTGGGGCACAGGATCACCACGTAGTAGTCCTTTAAGAATACACAAGAACACGTGTACATTCCACTATGGAAGATGTTGATGTCACAACATTTAGTTGAAAATACACCAATGTCTCTTAGTTACTACATGTTTTTCTTTTAATCCTTAAACACACCATTTTCAAGATGTCGCTAAAATACTCAGATATTTTTATTTCTTTAAAAGTAGTGAAGCAGTGATCTAGTGGAGGTAGAGTATAACGCTGCAGGAAGCGCAAACACTAAAGTAAAGTGATGGCACCTTGAAGTGGAACTGAAGTGGGCTACAGTCCCCAGTGTGTGTTCCCCAGTGTGTGTTCCTCAGTGTGTGTTCCTCAGTGTGTGTTCCTCAGTGTGTGTTCCTCAGTGTGTGTTCCTCAGTGTGTGTTCCTCAGTGTGTGTTCCTCAGTGTGTGCACCCCAGTGTGTGTACCCCAGTGTGTGCACCCCAGTGTGTGTACCCCAGTGTGTGTGCCCCAGTGTGTGTACCCCAGTGTGTGCACCCCAGTGTGTGTACCCCAGTGTGTGTACCCCAGTGTGTGCACCCCAGTGTGTGTACCCCAGTGTGTGTGCCCCAGTGTGTGTACCCCAGTGTGTGCACCCCAGTGTGTGTACCCCAGTGTGTGCGCCCCAGTGTGTGCACCCCAGTGTGTGCACCCCAGTGTGTGTTCCTCAGTGTGTGTTCCTCAGTGTGTGTTCCTCAGTGTGTGTTCCTCAGTGTGTGTTCCTCAGTGTGTGCACCCCAGTGTGTGTAACCCAGTGTGTACCCCAGTGTGTGCACCCCAGTGTGTGTACCCCAGTGTGTGTACCCCAGTGTGTGTACCCCAGTGTGTGCACCCCAGTGTGTGTACCCCAGTGTGTGCACCCCAGTGTGTGCACCCCAGTGTGTGTAACCCAGTGTGTACCCCAGTGTGTGCACCCTGCATTGTGTGTACCCTGCAGTGTATACGTGTGTGATGTGTGGTACCTGCAGCCTGGGGTGTGCGTAGAACTCATTGAGAAAGTCCATCAGCAGGTCTATCTTCAGCGCGCTGACACACAGCACCACGTGTTTCTCCGTCTGCGCGCGGTGCCGGCTGTAGTTCCCTCCGGACTTCTGTCTTTCCATCCACAGATACATCAGCTCCTCAAACTGACACACAGCGAGATCACTGAGCAACATAAACATTCAGCAGATAGCCAAGAGTATTAATAGAGGAGCAAACCCCCCAACGTGCTTTAGTTTTTGAGAAACATAATTGAATATGTCTTTGGACAGATTATTTTATCTATATTCAGACTCAAACGCACTTCAATGTGCTGTACGTAAAGCATTTACACAAAAAACTAATGAAAAGGAAAACAAGACAATTCATAAAAAATGAAGATATATGTAATAACAACGCTTTTATCAGACGACCTCTGGAAAAGCAGCAGTAACAAAGACGTAGGCTCGACTTAAGCAAAAGCTCAGGGTTGGGGAAGGCCTCGTGTGTTCAGGAAGCTCTATCCAGATCTGTGGAGCACAGAAGCTAAACGCTTAGGGGTCGGAGTTCCTCTTCCATATCCCCCTACCTGCAGAGGCAGCACCACCAGAGCCACGCAGATCATGATGACCACCAGCAGCTGGGAGGGCCAGATGCGGGGGGTGACGTCTCCGAAGCCCACCGTGGAGAAGGTGACGATGCAGAAGTAGAAGGAGTTGAAGAGCGACAGGTTTTTCCCCGCCCGCTCGAGGTGCTGGATCCCACATGTGCTGAGTGGAGAAATGAGAACAACACTCAAAAGCCGAAAACAAAGCCCCACCACAGAGACACGGAATATGTAAAGTACTGTTGCATCATAGATTAGAGGCTTCATCCACACTCCAGAAGCACAGCCAGACCTCACAAGCAGCTCACATCCTCCTCACCCGGTGAACACCAGGCAGAGCAGCGTGCAGATCAGGATCAGCACCTGGTTGAACATGGCCGAGTTGGTCCGCTGGATGGCTCTGTGCACGTCGTTCTGCGCACAGAGCAACAGTGCACTTCAACACAGGGAGCTACACACTCACCTGTGTGTGTGGTGAGGAAGATACTGACTCTTTGGGGGATCATGTCCTCCAGTAGTTAGATCCCCTGCTAGTGGGGGATATTATAATACATATAATATCTCATATCAATTCTTTGTATGACTCTGTTAGGTGTTTTATATTGTTGTGTCGAGTAACATTTCACTTGTGCTGACAAAAATGTTCCTGTTACATAAATGACATTTTAAAACACTTTTTGTAATATATTGGATAATTTCACATCTCAGTAAGTCGACTTGTTTCATCTTTAGAGATGCAACATGTTAAACGTTTATCAATGTTCCCAAAGCAAAAGCTTTAAAGGTCACCTATTATGCAAAATCCTCTTCTTCATGTCTCTTCTACATCAACATGTGTCCCCTCTTCTTCATGTCTCTTCTACATCAACATGTGTCCCCTCTTCTTCATGTCTCTTCTACATCAACATGTGTCCCCTCTTCTTCATGTCTCTTCTACATCAACATGTGTCCCCTCTTCTTCATGTCTCTTCTACATCAACATGTGTCCCCTCTTCTTCGTGTCTCTTCTACATCAACATGTGTCCCCTCTTCTTCGTGTCTCTTCTACATCAACATGTGTCCCCTCTTCTCCGTGTCTCTCTACATCAACATGTGTCCCCTCTTCTTCATGTCTCTTCTACATCAACATGTGTCCCCTCTTCTTCATGTCTCTTCTACATCAACGTGTGTCCCCTCTTCTTCATGTCTCTTCTACATCAACATGTGTCCCCTCTTCTTCGTGTCTCTTCTCCATCAACATGTGTCCCCACTTCTCCGTGTCTCTTCTACATCAACATGTGTCCCCTCTTCTTCGTGTCTCTTCTACATCAACATGTGTCCCCTCTTCTTCATGTCTCTTCCACATCAACATGTGTCCCCTCTTCTCCATGTCTCTTCTACATCAACATGTGTCCCCTCTTCTTCATGTCTCTTCTACATCAACATGTGTCCCCTCTTCTTCATGTCTCTTCTACATCAACATGTGTCCCCTCTTCTTCATGTCTCTTCTACATCAACATGTGTCCCCTCTTCTTCATGTCTCTTCTACATCAACATGTGTCCCCTCTTCTCCTTGTCTCTTCTACATCAACATGTGTCCCCTCTTCTTCATGTCTCTTCTACATCAACACGTGTCCCCTCTTCTCCATGTCTCTTCTACATCAACATGTGTCCCTTCTTCTCCGTGTCTCTTCTACATCAACATGTGTCCCCTCGTCTTCATGTCTCTTCTACATCAACATGTGTCCCCTCTTCTCCTTGTCTCTTCTACATCAACATGTGTCCCCTCTTCTTCATGTCTCTTCTACATCAACATGTGTCCCCTCTTCTTCATGTCTCTTCTACATCAACATGTGTCCCCTCTTCTTCATGTCTCTTCTACATCAACATGTGTCCCCTCTTCTTCATGTCTCTTCTACATCAACATGTGTCCCCTCTTCTTCATGTCTCTTCTACATCAACATGTGTCCCCTCTTCTCCATGTCTCTTCTACATCAACATGTGTCCCCTCTTCTTCATGTCTCTTCTACATCAACACGTGTCCCCTCTTCTTCACGTCTCTTCTACATCAACATGTGTCCCCTCTTCTCCATGTCTCCTCTACATCAACATGTGTCCCCTCTTCTCCATGTCTCTTCTACATCAACATGTGTCCCCTCTTCTCCATGTCTCTTCTTCATCAACATGTGTCCCCTCTTCTCCATGTCTCCTCTACATCAACATGTGTCCCCTCTTCTCCATGTCTCTTCTACATCAACATGTGTCCCCTCTTCTTCATGTCTCTTCTACATCAACACGTGTCCCCTCTTCTTCACGTCTCTTCTACATCAACATGTGTCCCCTCTTCTCCATGTCTCCTCTACATCAACATGTGTCCCCTCTTCTCCATGTCTCTTCTACATCAACATGTGTCCCCTCTTCTCCATGTCTCTTCTTCATCAACATGTGTCCCCTCTTCTCCATGTCTCCTCTACATCAACATGTGTCCCCTCTTCTCCATGTCTCCTCTACATCAACATGTGTCCCCTCTGTGGAAAGAGACTCTGAAAGTTTCAGGAACAAAGATTTTCTCTCTTTTTGATCCATTTCTATAAAAACCTGTCTGAAAATGAGCTGATCAGATTTTGGCCACTTTATGATGTCATAACGATGTGTTGTCTTGGTAACCATTAGCCAATCAGCAACAAGGTAACCCCACCCCCCCCCCCACCCCCCCTTATCACCTGAGTCTCCTCTAGAGCTCCATTGAGTTCTTTGTAACCACATGTCTCTCAGAGGGGCGTGGGGAGGGGCTCCTTATTTTCATCTGAAGTAACAGACAGAGAATCAGTACTTTGGAAACAGAGGGGATTATGGGTAATGCTGCAATGATCTGTTTGGTGTTTGGAGCCAGACACTTCAGAGGCATGTTTTGTATATATCTGAGAGCTATAACATATTGATGAACAACAGTATAATAGGGGACCTTTAAGTACATTTTCAGGAGAGGAAGTGTAAAGTACCGCTACATTGAAACACTCAAGCAAAGTACTTCAATATTGTACTTGAGCTAACAACATGCTGCTCTTGGATGATGAACGACAGAACAATAACATTCAAATGTTGCTTTAAAATAATCCATTCAGTTCATGTTTCCACTCACGATCATGTTCTCCAAAGCACACTTGGCCAGCCAGCAGTTGAGAAACACGGGGATGAAGATGTTTCTGATCGAGGGCCAGAAGATCTTAGGACAAAGACACATTTCAAATAAGGTTAGTTCAGTATCATCTCAATACGTCTGGCTGCACACAAAAGGCAGTGTGCATTGTGGGTGATCTGCTCAAGGTGATAGCTTTAATGCTCTTAGCTTCAATTTGACACCAACATGACATCGATGCAGTCTTCAGTTTCGAACCATTTACACGTGCACAGAAATGTGTTGAAGGCTGAAAGGGTGAGAACAACGCCTCTGACAGAAGTCTGGGACTGAGAGGAACAATGTAAATCAATTACAAATCAATCAACAAGTGTTCTACTTCAGCTCCACGGACAGCGACATGTAAATAATACGCGTACAGTGGACTCCTCGTATGACAGAGCCTTTCATCCTCTGTTCGTCCCACAACGGGGACATTTACAAAGTTACAACAGCAAAAGCCAGGGCAGAATAAAGACACAAATAACATTAAATATGTTGTTCCCCATGAGCACGAGCCATGCACGTTGGTCCTTTGGCTAACAGGTGGGATAGCATGAATTTCTATTCTTCACTTTTCAGTGTCCATTGATGTAAGTCTGAGTCTCAATAATGCTTATGTCTTCATTCTTAAAGGCTTAGATTAAAGAAATAATGAAAAATTACAAAAGACCATAGTTTACAGTGTTATTATAGATAGTGATTATTTGAGAGCGGTAGAAGCATTACCGTGATGATGAAGGGAACTGTGTTAATCATCTCCAGAAGAAAAGACACCTGGAAGATCTGCTCCCAAATGTTCCCCTATAATGACATCAAATAGAAGCATGAGCAGCCGTTTGCACCTGGAGGCACACAATAGACTGAGAGTGAGTCACCGCAGAGATGCAGGTCCTAAGTGTGGTCTGTCACTTTGGGCGAACACTCATTCTTCACCTCCACCACATCCTGTCATTACGCCTGTGCTCAATGTAGCCGTGACGAAAGCCCTGGGATAATTACGCCACTTATCGTCTGTCAATCTCTCACACTGGAAGTGACTAATTGCATTGACGGGCTGTATTACTGACACGCATGACGTCTGTTTATTGTGTGTGTGTGTGTGTGTGTGTGTGTGGTGTGTGTGTGTGTGTGTGTGTGTGTGTGCGCGTGTGTGTGTGTGTGTGTGTGTGTGTGTGTGTGTGTGTGTGTGTGTGTGTGTGTGTGTGTGTGTGTGTGTGTGTGTGTGTGTGTGTGTGTGTGTGTTACCTTGTAGCTGAGATACATCAGTAACATCGTCTCCAGAAAACTAATGATGGCAACAATCACCTGTACAAGAGAAACACAGGAAACAGGCTGATACATTGTTAACACAATAATCATTTTAAAATGAATGATCTGAGAATGAAACCCACAGTGTGGTCGAGCACTTTTTTTCAAAACACAACGTTTTTCTTGTTTAAATAAGACAAGCTCATCTTCAGGTGCATGTTAGTATGGACATGTGGGAGAGAGGGAACACAGGGATGTTAGCCTCTGTAACCCATTGACATGCACACAACCTACATAGCCTACAGTAAAGGGAAAGCCCCACAGCATAATATGGCCTCTTTGTGACGTGTACAGCCTGTCCCCTGGGTGTGTTCTGACTCACTTGGATGGCCCAGACAGGAACTTTCCTGTCCACCCAGAAGATCAACCCCCTGTGAAACAGAGCAACTCTTTCACTCACAACACAGGACTGATACATCAGCCACAAAATGCATTGAGGTAAATACAGTCAAAATAATACTGTTATGATTTCATTAGATGGGTATCATTAGAGATAATACATGAGCATGTGCAGCATTCATCTCAGGCCAGGTAAGGTCATGAGCTGAGTGCAGGAAAAGAGCTGGAAGCGCACTCACAGAATGTGTTGCTCTCGCCAGAGGCTACATAATACTTGCTTTTCAGTCATTCCACCTCCGGCTGCTCACCAGTTAATCTCTCTGTCCTGCACCGACCCGTTCCACTGGCAGTCAACACTGAGGAGAGTGAGCAACACAAAGTGAATAAAGGAATGTAGTCAAGTTATTTTTGCTTAAGCACTTTAAGAAGAGTCTTTCCTTAGGTTTGAATATCAATACGTCTGTTAAACATTTATAGTGAATGTAAGCTGACTGTGATGTTTAACATGAATGAATAAAAGTGAAAACTTCACTAAAATAAGTGATTTTTTTGGTTGCTTGGTGGGTGTGTCATCTGTAAGAGCATTTACTCTTTCTTTGAATGATATATTTGCAGCGTTGCTGGCATTGTTTCAACGTGTATCTATCTCTTAGTCCACCATTGGTGCTGTGCTGTACGTTAGAGCTTCTGTTCAAAATGGACAAACCATTTGACGTTGGGACTGTTGGCGTTCTGTTGTCCTGCGCTGTGACCCGGGTTATCGGTCACCACCCGGATGATGTACAGCAGACAGGTGAGCAGCTTCAGGGAGAAGTTGAACACACGGATGCGGAGGCCTAAGGACCAGACGGGGACACGTCTTACAATGAAATACTGCTTTGGTATCACCCAACACGCTCCTGCAGCAACAGTGCCCTGCCCCTCAATCCCCCAGACCCTTTGCAGACACCTTGGAGCAATATTCAATACAATATACGCTTGATAGAAAGGCTACCGAAGATGTTCAATACAACTTCGTACAGCTCTGAATTACAGTATATCCATGAGTAGAACCTTCCTATTGCTCACAATTCAATAATTGCAATAAAGGATTTCTGATTTCTAGTTATCCAATCACATCAGACACTATCTCAAAAATAAATGTAGTGTAAAAATGTTAGCAAATGTGTCATATCTAGCTTCTCCTAGTAACACAAGGTTATCCCTGCACTAACATCCAGACAAATTCCATTATTGCAAACTTCTATGTTTTAGTATCAACCATGTTACTGTCGAATGCTAGCAACAAGTAAAAGAGACTCATAACACTTACAACAAACTGACATGCACAACAAATACCATGTTGTGCATGTAGCATCTTTTCACTGTCTCCTTGTTTTGTATGGAAGTCCTCACTTCAGTACTTATCATCTCGTCCTAAACCTTTTGGAGGCAGGGCGTTCTAAGAAGCTTTTGGTAAGAAGCTGCACCAAAACTCTGGAATACACTCCCTGAAAATGTCAGCGCAGTATAACGTTACATCACATGACATGTCACTAGTTAGACGCTGTTATCCAACTCAATACTGTGGACAATCCCACTGGAGCACTTTGGGGAGAAGTGTCTCAGGGACACAACGACATGCTGACTGCAGTGGGGTTTGAACCTGTGACCCCCTGATCCCATCACCAACGCTCTACCCACTATAATCCCTTGACTCCTCTTGAAAAGAGTCTTAAGAGCCACTTTGACTCCCCTGCAATGACTCTTGGGATGATTTGCATTCCACATTGATATGCATGAATGTCTGCACGCCTCTGCGTGTGTGTGTGTGTGTGTGTGTGTGTGTGTGTGTGTGTGTGTGTGTGTGTGTGTGTGTGTGTGTGTGTGTGTGTGTGTGTGTGTGTGTGTGTGTGTGTGTGTGTGTGTGTGTGTGTGTGTGTGTGTGTGTGTGTGTGTGTGTGTGTGTGTGTGTGTGTGTGTGTGTGTGTGTGTGTGTGTGTCTGCACTTCTAATCTTTACTTACAACAAGGTTTGTTCTCAAGCCCTTCGGCACAAACCGGATGACTTTGGAATGCACTCGATCAATACATCTTACCTTGAACTTATCAGCACTGCAGCAACAATGCTATTTCTTTAGACTCATAAGCAACATCTGTGTGTACTTCTCTTTAAATATGTGGTTGCTATGCATTACACGTGTTTCTCGATATGCATGAGGGTTTCATTAGGAGGGAATGTGTCTGTATTTGTTATGTTGGTGACCTTTAATGCACCCTGCCCATTATGAAACAGCCAATTCATGGGTGTGAGAAGATGTCAACATACTTGATCTTTGGTTTTTGATGAAGAAAAGCTTCAGCCGCTCCTTGAAGGTGTTTTCGTTCACATAGAACTCCACCTGCACCCTGACGCACAGGGAAAAGGAAAACAGATATCTGCAGCAAAGAGACACACGAATATTCTTCCAGGCAGTTTTTAAAGTATGACATTTCACACATCATGAATATTCATAATGTCGTTTTTCTAATCACCCGAGGAGAGTTTGGTGATTATCTGTCCCTGATTATCTGTCTCTGATGATCTGTCTCTGATTATCTGTCTCTGGTTATCTGTCTCTGATTATCTGTCTCTGATGATCTGTCTCTGATTATCTGTCCCTGATTATCTGTCTCTGATTATCTGTCTCTGATTATCTGTCTCTGATTATCTGTCTCTGATTATCTGTCCCTGATTATTTGTCTCTGATTATTTATCTGATTATCTGTCTCTGATTATCTGTCCCTGATTATCTGTCTCTGATTATTTGTCCCTGATTATCTGTCTCTGATCATTTGTATCTGATTATCTGTCTCTGATTATCTGTCTCTGATTATCTGTCTCTGATTATCTGTCTCTGATTATCTATCTCTGATTATCTGTCTCTGATTATCTGTCCCTGATGATCTGTCTCTGGTTATCTGTCTCTGATTATCTGTCCCTGATTATCTGTCTCTGATTATCTATCTCTGATTATCTGTCCCTGATTATCTGTCTCTGATTATCTGTCTCTGATTATCTGTCTCTGATTATTTGTCTCTGATTATCTGTCTCTGATTATCTGTCTCTGATTATCTGTCTCTGATTATTTGTCTCTGATTATCTGTCTCTGATTATCTATCTCTGATTATCTGTCCCTGATTATCTGTCTCTGATTATCTGTCTCTGATTATCTGTCTCTGATTATTTGTCTCTGATTATCTGTCTCTGATTATCTGTCTCTGATTATCTGTCTCTGATTATTTGTCTCTGATTATCTGTCTCTGATTATCTGTCCCTGATTATCTGTCTCTGATTATCTGTCTCTGATTATCTGTCTCTGATTATCTGTCCCTGATTATTTGTCTCTGATTATTTATCTGATTATCTGTCTCTGATTATCTGTCCCTGATTATCTGTCTCTGATTATGTGTCCCTGATTATCTGTCTCTGATCATTTGTCTCTGATTATCTGTCTCTGATTATCTGTCCCTGATTATCTGTCTCTGATTATCTGTCTCTGATTATCTGTCTCTGATTATCTGTCCCTGATTATCTGTCTCTGATTATTTGTCCCTGATTATCTGTCTCTGATCATTTGTCTCTGATTATCTGTCTCTGATTATCTGTCTCTGATTATCTGTCTCTGATTATTTGTCTCTGATTATCTGTCTCTGATTATCTGTCTCTGATTATCTGTCCCTGATTATCTGTCTCTGATTATCTGTCTCTGATTACAAGACGGTGACTGTAGGACACGCAGCAGACCCAAAGAAGACAAAGAGCAGCTGATGAGGAGCATTTCACCAGATGTTTTTCATCAATATATCACAGGTGTCAGATATATCCAGAGCTTGTCTCTGATTGGCTGAAACACCAAACAGATCATTGCAGCATCCCATAATCCCCTCTGTTTCAGCCCTGTTTCCAAGGTGCTGATTCTCTGTTTGTTACTTTAGATGAAAATAAGGAGCCCCTCCCCACGCCCCTCTGGGGCGTGGGGAGGGGGGGGGGGGGGGGGGGTTACCTTGGTTGCTGATTGGCTAATGGTTACACAAGACAACACATCGTTATGACATCATAAAGTGGCCAAAATCTGATCAGCTCATTTTCAGACAGGTTTTTATAGAAATGGATCAGGAAAAAAGTGGAGTTTGCATAATAGGTCCCCTTTAAATATTGTATGATTTTAGTAGAAAAAGCTGCAATCAAATGATGGATAAGAATTATAAAGTAAAATAATATTGTGAAAGCACGTGCATGTGTGTAGTGCTGATAGCATAATAATGAATTGTGTTATTTTTGTTTTCCTGGTTTGACTGCATATGTCAGCATTTGCATTTCAGTTTTTCATTTTAGCTGTTCTAATTTCCATTTCAGGAATATAAATTTGACTCCATCACTATTCAAAACTGCAACTTCATTTTAATACAATTAAAAAAATGCAACTTTAGTTTTAACATTTAATTATGGTCTGATCATACTAAGTGATCAAATATCATTTTTTGTGTATTCACCATCTTTCCTTTTATTTTTATTATTGGTATCATACAAACTTCATTATTAATTCCTTACTTATGCAAGTGCAATTAAATAGAGACAAATATGAATTATTAAAACATTTAAATCTTACTGAGCATTACAGAATAATCTGTAAACAACAATAATAAACAAAATGTGGTTTTACAGTCAAGTTAGAGTGCATGTTGTTGTGGATTTGCAAGTCACTTTATGAAGGGAAGCCATCAGGAGTAACTTGTAAGTTAAGAAATTGTTTGTGTTGTGTGTATGTTTAATTTTGAAAAATATATCATTGTAATTTGCAAAACATTACAACTCATACAGTAGGTAGCCTAGCAACACACTTCATATCTCTGCAGTGTTATATAGACTGCAAGCAGGTGAAATAAAACAGAAACAGCAGTTCATCATTATGAATAACTGACCTGACCAGACTACTGCAACAGCATCCTCTCTGTTACACCTCAATACACTCCAGTACATTCAGAACTCTGCCGCCCGACTCCTGACCCTCACCCTCTCCGTGACCACATCCCCCGTCCTGCAGACCTCCACTGGCTCCCCATCCCACAACGCATTCATTTCAAGATCCTTCTCCTTACCTACAAAGCCCTCCATAACCAGGTCCCCCCTACCTCACAGACCTGCTCCATCACCAGGCCCCCCCTACCTCACAGACCCGCTCCATCACCAGGCCCCCACCTAGCTCACAGACCTGCTCCATCACCAGGCCCCCCTACCTCACAGACCTGCTCCATCACCAGGCCCCCTCCTACCTCACAGACCTGCTCCATCACCAGCCCCCCCCCCCCCCACCTCACCGACCTGCTCCATCACCAGCCCCCTCCTACCTCACAAACCTGCTCCATCACCAGGCCCCCACCTAGCTCACAGACCTGCTCCATCACCAGGCCCCCTCCTACCTCACAGACCTGCTCCATCACCAGCCCCCCCCCCCCACCTCACCGACCTGCTCCATCACCAGGCCCGCTCCTACCTCACAAACCTGCTCCATCACCAGCCCCCCCCCCCACCTCACCGACCTGCTCCATCACCAGGCCCTCTCCTACCTCACTGACCTGCTCCATCACCAGGCCCCCTCCTACCTCACTGACCTGCTCCATCACCAGGCCCCCTCCTACCTCACTGATCTGCTCCATCACCAGGCCCCCTCCTACCTCACAGACCTGCTCCATCACCAGTCCCCCTACCTCACTGACCTGCTCCATCACCAGGCCCCTCCTATCTCACAAACCTGCTCCATCACCATCCCCCCCTACTTCACTGACCTGCTCCATCACCAGACCCGCTCCATCACCCGTCCCACTACCTCACTGACCTGCTCCATCACCAGCCCCCCCCCCCCACCTCACCGACCTGCTCCATCACCAGGCCCCCTCCTACCTCACAAACCTGCTCCATCACCAGCCCCTCCCCACCTCACCAACCTGCTCCATCACCAGGCCCCCTCCTACCTCACAGACCTGCTCCATCACCAGGCCCCCTCCTACCTCACCAACCTGCTCCATCACCAGCCCCCCCCCTACCTCACAGACCTGCTCCATCACCAGGCCCCCTCCTACCTCACAGACCTGCTCCATCACCAGGCCCCCCCCCCCACCTCACCGACCTGCTCCATCACCAGGCCCCCTCCTATCTCACATACCTGCTCCATCACCAGGCCCCCTCCTACCTCACAGACCTGCTCCATCACCAGGCCCCCTCTTACCTCACTGACCTGGTCCATCACCAGCCCCCCCCCCTCCTCACTGACCTGCTCCATCACCAGCCCCCCTACCTCACTGACCTGCTCCATCACCAGGCCCCCTCCTACCTCACAGACCTGCTGCATCACCAGCCCCCCCCCTACCTCACTGACCTGCTCCATCACCAGCCCCCCCTACCTCACTGACCTGCTCCATCACCAGGCCCCCTCCTACCTCACAGACCTGCTCCATCACCAGCCCCCCCTACCTCACTGACCTGCTCCATCACCAGCCCCCCCCCCCTACCTCACTGAGCTGCTCCATCACCAGGCCCCCTCCTACCTCACTGACCTGCTCCATCACCAGGCCCCCCCCTACCTCACTGACCTGCTCCATCACCAGGCCCCCTCCTACCTCACTGACCTGCTCCATCACCAGCCCCCCCCCCTACCTCACTGAGCTGCTCCATCACCAGGCCCCCCTCCTACCTCATTGACCATCAAAAGAAAACTCGGGTGCACCGACAGAGCGGTCAGTTCAGACACTCTTTTGACCGAAGTTAGGGCCAGCAGCAAAGCTGTTTTCAATGACAGTGCCTTCAGGGAGGAGAGCTCCAGAGGCCCAAATGGTTCTGTGACCAGAGCCTCGAGCACCAATGGCAGATCCCTAGGAGGCGTGCCCTACTGGGGGCTGTCTCCTGACCCCCTGCAAAAACCGCGTCATAAGCGGCTGACTAAAGGCTGACCAGCCGCCATGTCCCTCATGGCAGGACGAAATGGCCACTTTGGCCTGTAACAGGCTGTGGTGGATCCTGCTCTTGCTGCCTGGATAGTCTGAATAACCTCGTCAGACAGTCCCCCCTGTCTCAGCCTGTCCCTCTCAGGAGCCAAGCCTGGAGACGCCCCTATTGCACCTGCTTCCTGAGACATCGCCCAGGGCTGTTCCACCATCATCTGTGTCACCTCTGTGAACCACGGCGCCCCGCGGCGATCTGGGGCCACTAGGATGACTGACAGACGTTGTCCTCTCACCCTCTCCAGGAGGGGGAAAATGAGGCGCAGCGGTGGAAAGGCGTAGAGCCGCTTTCTTGGCCATGGCTCGTGTGCAAACGCGTCCACCCCCAAGAGCGGATTGTCTCGCCGAGCTATGGAAAACCACAGGGTCTGTTGCGCCGGTTGGCGAACAGGTCCACCTCCGCTCTCCCGAACTGGGCCCATGATCTGCTTCACCCACCTCCGGGTGAAGCCCCCACTCGCCTGGCAGTGGCCCGCCTCTTGACATGAGGTCGGCCCCCCTGTTCTCCAGTCCTGGGATGTGGAGGGCTCTCAGAGACAACACAATCCCGGAAGCCCATAACCACAGGTTCTCCGCTGTGCTAAACAAGGCGGCAGAGCGGACCCCCTGCCTGTTGATGTACGCCATGCACTGTGGTGCTGTTGTCGCTCCTCACCAGCACATGTTTGCCCTGTAGTACGGGTTTGAAGAGCTGGAGGACCAACACTACTGCCCGCAGCTCTAGAAGGTTGCTCTGCCGAGCTCTCTACGTCCCCCCCCATCCTGTCACGGTTGTGTCTGTGAACACTGTGATGTAGAAGGTCACTCACCCCAGCGGAGTTCCCCTCCAGTTTACTCATTGGCCCGCCCTGAGAAAGCTTCGGTGTAATTTGTATTTATTTATTTATTTTGTATTATTATTATACATTTGTTTATTCACCCATTGAGAATATCCAAGCATTCAAAGTGAAATTCAAGTGAACAAATATCGAGTTGAATTAATGTTGTATGTGTTTTATCCTCTGAACGGAACTCATTTCCGGTAAAAACTGGTTGAGGTGGTATGAAGGTTTTCCCTGGGTGGAATACAGTGCAAGTACGCACGCGCTTTTCTGTAAAATGTGCAGACATTTCTCCAGCCCAGGAGCTGAAGGTGCATTTACGAAGGATGGATATGTAGACTAGAAGCACCTGCGTAACTCGTTGGAGAGACATACAAAGAGCGAGGACCACTGCAAGTCCATGAGCAGGTTTGAATGCTACAACCTATTGTTGCTGTTACCTAGTGCAATAAAAGAGTTACATAACGATTGTAAATAATCCAATTTGGGTTCTGTGAAACTAAAAAGGATATTACATTATTTTTGTTACTTTTGTTGCAGTTGTAAATGTCATTTAGGTTAACTTCCTGTGTTATTTAGATGCTTTTATTTTGAAGGCGAGTTTGTTGAGATTAATCTACATATAAAGACGAAGAAAGTAAACGATAAAGTTTATGTTTAAGTTTAGCACGCCCCGAAGAGGCACAAATCTTTGCTGTCTGTTTACAGTTAACTTTTGGTAGTATGCTAAAGTGATTCTAATACGGATGGAGCCTAAATGTATTTGTTATTTTTGTGTCTTTATAGCTCTTACGTTGATATTGGAGATTTCAATAAATTCATATCATCAGTCAAGTCTTCGACCATTATTCGGAGGGAAATGCTACAACGATTCTTGGCAACATGGGCGCCGGAAGCAGGGGGGCCAAGGGGCCATTGGCCCCCCTGCTTTACAGCCAATGAAAGGGCCGATTTTCTACTGCGGTCCTTGAACGCACCGCGGTGCACTCTCGTGGGAGCGCACGCTCTGCCATAATGCAATCTTCACCCAGACGGTAAACTGCATTAATCTGAGTGCTAGGCGCGGTGTGTCTCCTGACAATAACATGCCGGCCATAATGTCCCTGTACCCGCATAGCGCTTTGATAGCATTTCCTGCGGTTTATTACCCCACTAGCTGCTTCCCTTACTGGAGTTACAACTGGGGCAGTGAGTGGGGAATCAGTACGGTTAACATTATGTGGAAGTGTGGAATTGTGGAGAGAATTTACACTTAGACTGGGATAAATGCAATCATTTTTATTAAAAGTGCGTGTCACAATTTTTGCATCAAAGAGGGAGGAGGCGGGATTCACCCTCACGTCCTGGATGGAGAAAGTCACTCTCTCCACCAGGACGCTTCCTCCCACCGCCAGTCAGCTCCGGGAGGACGGTGCACCCCATGGGCGCGGGAAGGGGGGTACTGAGGGCGCTGCAGCACCCCCTAGCGGCAGGCAGGGGGTGCAGAGCTCCCCTGTCTGAATGATTATTTGACGGTTATTGCTGCTCCCGCTGTGTATAATCTGTGTAATATGTAGCCAATACATTCCACATTGTTGGTAAAATAATATTTTGGCCTGCTCCGAATGTTTTTTCTGTAGCCCCGGACAATTCTACCTCAATAATATAATACATTAACCGTGCTTTACGTGAACCTCATCAAGACACTAGAGCACACTTTTAACTTCAATATTTAAAAAAAATCTCCCCAGGGTAGCATCCCCCCGGACCCCCCTAGAGGAGGTGAGGTCCGCTCCCCACTCGTGAAAAATAGCACTTTACCCCTGCCTATATGCCGTGAGCTGATTATCGAGCCTTCATTGTAACAGTCCTACTGTGTGTTTGCGTGTGGGGAGTACTTTTGTGCGTGCTCTATAGTGCCCGTAATAGTGTTCACTGGAGTCCAGCACCTCAGCACCCCCACTCAAAATACCTTCCCGCGCCTCTGGTGCACCCCACCCAGAAGCCCTCTGCTGAGGTGGAGCCGGAGCAGAAGCCTGTTGGGGTCGGACAGCCCGTCCCCACGAATGCCGGTATTGGGGGCAACGCTGTGTCCAAGCGGCCCTGCACCCTAAGGATTCCCGCCATACCTGCCACTGGAGCCTTGGGCCTCCACACACTGCCAGATATCTGGCAACGGGGGCGAAACGAAGGCCGGCTCTGCCGGACGAACCGGCCATAGCACCCCTGACGGAGGCGGCTCACCGGCTTCGGTGGCAGTGGTGGGGGGAGCGGTAGCCTGACACGCTCCGCTGCCATAGCCATCACCAAGGGGAAGTCTTGACGTGCAGACCTGTGCGGTGGACATCGAAGAGTCATCCTCCTCGTCGTCGTCATCCTCCTCGTCGTCGTCATCCTCCTCGTCGTCGTCATCCTCCTCGTCGTCGTCATCCTCCTTCTCGTCGCCATCCTCCTCGTCGTCATCCTTCTCGTCGCCATCCTCCTCGTCGTCATCCTCCTCGACAAACTGGGCTGCCCGACCTGCCGGAATGGCGAAAACGAATTTCCTCCATTTCCACCACCTCGAGGTCCACCTGGTCCTCCGCCTCCTCCGGCGAGACATAATAAGCCTGGAAGTGCTCCAGACTGTGGGGGCATACAGCAGGCATTGCAGGACGGAGACAGGCCGTCCGCGGCGTGTCAGGCCCCAGACACTCAAAAGAGAGGAAGTGGGGATGGGCACCTGCGATTAAGCCGGTGCATGTAGGACAGGGCCGGGGCTCAAGGAGTGGTGAGCATGATTTAAGTTTCTTTCTTCTCTTTCTTCCACGTTTACGTTCTCAGTTGTTTTATCCTGCTCGCTGAAGAGAAAAGGATGACAGTCAGGAGACGAGGCCGCCTTATATACAGTGGGCTTGTGCGCGCATTCAGGTAGGCCCGCCCCGAGGGGCCGGCTATGTTTATAGATATCTCAGTAGGTGAATGCTCGCATAGTATGGTTAAGAGGTAGAACCACAGACTGTATATATAAATGGACGTAGTGTTCGTGACGTCACCCATAGGATTCTGCAGAGTTGCCGAGAAGCCCTTAGTAGGCGGAGTCGGCCACTAACGGCTCGACAGTGATGTCAGAGTCTAACTCCCGCCTGTTCCTGAAGCACAAGCGGGCTCCAAGCTCCCGATCTAGCTGAAGCTACCAAGCTAGGCTAACATGCTCATGCTCACTTAATAAGCCTTGTTCAACATCATTTCTTTAGCTAATACTACAGCGAGCTGCAGACGAACCAAGTCCGCGTTTTATACATGTACTATGCTGTCAGTCGATTAAAATATTTTATCGCGATTAATCACATGATTGTCCATAGTTAATCGTGATTAATCGCAAATTAATCGCACATTTTTTATCTGTTTTATCTGAATATTTTTCAAGTTTTGAATACTCTTATCAACATATGAGTGGACAAATATGCTTTATGCTAATGTTTATTATCATTTGCACAATGACAAATATTCTCATGAATATTAAACACAACAACCTCTGAACTACAAATATTCGCCTCAATTCAACCTGGAACCTCTCATACAATACAATACAAAGTGTGTGTGTGTGTGTGTGTGGGTGTGTGTGTGTGTGTGTGTGTGTGTGTGTGTGTGTGTGCGTGTGCGTGTGCGTGTGCGTGTGTGTGTGTGTGTGTGTGTGTGTGTGTGTGTGTGTGTGTGTGTGTGTGTGTGTGTGTGTGTGTGTGGTGTTGTGTGTGTGTGTGTGGTGTGTGTGTGTGTGTGTGCAGTTCCCACTGTGGGTCAATATAATGCGCTGTGACCCGAGGTAACTGTCCTCACACTGTGAAGTCCGATAGTCTCCGCTGAGTCTCTTAAATCCTCCTCTACTTTCGCTTTTTGGACTTCATGCAAGTTGTGTGTTCTCGACACAGTGGTGGTTCTGGAAGGCGAGTCATAAGTGACCCGAGTTATATCACGCAGCCCCTCGTCCTCCACAATGTGAATCGGCCTTCAAGCTGTAGCCACCCATTTAGCGATCTTTGTTTGAAAGTTGCTGCTCGTAGACACTTTCAAGTGTGGTCTTCCTCGAGAGGGCGGCAGGAAGGCTGTCGGCATCAGTCAGCCGTGTGCTTTGGATTGTATAGAACGCGTTAATAACTTGACAGCCCATGTATAAAGGGTTACTTCCTTAGCTGGCTAATAAACTATATAAGCTATAAAACAATTTAAATTGTCTGGTATTTGTAACAACATTCCCTAAAAGGCACAATCACCACAAACACGGCCAGGCCCGGACTGGCCATCGGGAGCACCGGGAGGTTTCCCGATGGCCTGGCCTGCTGGCCTGAGGATTTTTGCTATGTATGTATTGTGAACGCAACGCTGCGTACATGTGGGTCTAACTCTGCCTCACAGAGGGTGACTGGCTGCTACATGATGTGGCCTGCCCACATGGCCACTTTCATACAGATCATACTAATGCCCTCGATTGGTCTCTGTGTGTCATTCAAGCTCGGGAGGGTGTGTGTGTATGTGTGGCGCAAGTGAGCAAGAGAGAGAAAGCGCGCGCATCGGTTACGTGTAGGCTATTGTTGTTGTTAGCATCTGGCGCTAGCTAGCTGCGCTAACGGATATAAGGAGCTGTTTCAACAACAAGGTGGAGGAGAGTCCTCTCCTGTCAGACTGAGAGCCTGATAACCTCAGCTCAGGTGAGGTAAAGGACTCTGCTGAGTGTTTAGATAGTTAACTTAGTTCTCAGTGGGTCTCACGGTTTGGTCACCATTCATGTAAACACATATTTCCATTTGAAGGGAGAGTGATTAGTAAAATATGCATGAATAATAATAAAAAAACGTTAACTAGGTGAAAAAAATGTAAGATACACTTTAAAAACTTGTTGAGAGCTAAAACTAGTCTTTGCTGCGGCCTCAAAGAGGAGCAGGGGGGAGAGGGGGAGACAGGAGAGGCTGGTTCAGGAGCACAGACACACTCACAACTATAAATGAACCAAAAACAAATAAATAAACAAGTTTCAATGTTTTTTCATATTGGATATGGTATGTTATTGGTTATGGCCATGTTATTATGATGTTATGATTATTTAAATGTATACAGTTCTGTTTCATGTGGGTGTAGTCTCTCTCTTTATTTCCCCCTCAAAGTGAACCAGATTGATGCATTTAAAGGTGGGGTAGGTAAGTTGAGAAACCGGCTCAAGATACACTTTTTGTTATATTCCATGGAATGCTCTTAACATCTCGATAGCAATGAATATCTGAAGTGCTTTGACAACAAATCCATTAAAAAATATCATCTGTGGAAGCCATGGCGCTGTAAAAAGCACGACCAATCATCTGAGCCGGCCCGGCTAAAGTAACTGGATGGCCTACCTGCCTGTCAGCCTTCCATCTGTGCACACACTTATCTCGTACCCTCATTGGTCATGTGCGCGTTCGTGTGTGTTGGAGGAGGGGCTCTGTGAGGAAGTGGCAGATTTGTTCCAGTTGTGTATTTTCAAATTCTAGTGCACTCCAGCTGGTTTCTCCAAAATGACCTACCCCAACTTTAAGTCCAACATTTAAAAAAAAAATCTTACCGGGGGAGAATGCCCCCGGACCCCCCTATAGGATTTGAGGTCCACTCCCACTTAAAATATGTTCACATGAATAGGTTCCTAAATAGATTTGCACATTTGTTTAAATAGTAACCCATCTCCATGTTTATTTTTTGGAAGTAGATTTAGAGGGCTGTCCTATCACTACGGGCAGCAACGCTGTAATATTGACAAATAAATCCAGCAAAATGGCACAAAAAACTTGTAGTGGCCTGGCTGGGTGTATAATTCCCGGCCTGACTTATTGTCCCAGTCCGGCCCTGAACACGGCTAAAGGGTTGAGTACAGTAACTACAACTAGCTAACGTTGTAGCCTAGCAAAGTGGACAAGTTGCTGAGTGAGGCACATACCTGTCCATCAATGTGACCACGCCCTAATTTATGCAAAAACTTCAAGACCTAATATAAATAAAAGAGTCGCGTTATAAAACAATTCACTCAACAATTAATTATCATTAAGGTGGAATCTAACTATATCTCGAATCAATTGTATGCATCCAGGGGTAGAAACATGTTTATTTCGGCTGTAAAGTTGAGCATTTTAACATGGGGGTCAATGGAAATTCCTCCTTTCTGCAGTCATCGCCTATCGGCCAATAGATGAACTGCAGTTGGTGGCACTTCCTTATTGGCTCTGCTCTGCCCCGGAGTTTGCCGCTTGGGTAGTACCCATAGAGTCCAGTAGAGGGCGGAGCCTGTGTAAGATATAACAGAGGAATACCCTGCAAACATATATTTAAAATAACCAGCTGTCCAGAGAAAGGCTCTTCACCTGAGAGCTGCAGTCACTCATGAGGGTCCTGCAGATGTCTGTCTCCCCCCTCCACCCACCCACATATACACTGTGTAAGTAATGACCCTTAATTCATGCTGAGCACACAATTACTGGCAGAGAAGGTCTGACATTAGTCATACTTCAGTTTCACATCATGGCCATGAGGTGCCGGGGTAATGATGTCTTTGGAAATGAATAATTCTGCAGAAGTTTCTCAGGTGAAATCTTCTGGCAGCTCTGGATCGGGACTGCTTTGTCCAATCAGCTCTGGAGGTGTTCTTCAACCCCAGAGAGACCTGTTCTCTGAACACATGCCAATACAATGACACCAGGGAGTTGACTATGAGAGTGAATATTTAGTATCAAGTTTAAATTAATCCACAACTACATTCTTTTTTCAGGCAGAAATGACCCAACGTTCCCTCGTTCCATCTCCATTACACTGCATAGATGTGTTGCTTCTCTTTGTCAAATTTTACTTTTCAAATAATTACTTTCCACTAATTCCACTAGTTTGGCTACTAAATTATTTATTATTTTTGTTGTTGTTTGTGACTTTTTGTTGGACAAAATAAGCAATATTTAGAGAGAAATTCTGACATTATATATCCCACACTTTTCATGATGAATTAAGAAAAAGGTTTGCAAAGAATTTGTAAATAACCATCAGAAAATTAACTTGTGGCTTAATGCATGTGCCCATTTGCTGGTTGGGTTAGTCTTCTAATACATTACAGAACTTTGTTTTAATAAATCAACGGGGCGTGGGGAGGGGGGGGGGGGGGGGTTACCTTGGTTGCTGATTGGCTAATGGTTACACAAGACAACACATCGTTATGACATCATAAAGTGGCCAAAATCTGATCAGCTCATTTTCAGACAGGTTTTTATAGAAATGGATCAGGAAAAAAGTGGAGTTTGCATAATAGGTCCCCTTTAAATATTGTATGATTTTAGTAGAAAAAGCTGCAATCAAATGATGGATAAGAATTATAAAGTAAAATAATATTGTGAAAGCACGTGCATGTGTGTAGTGCTGATAGCATAATAATGAATTGTGTTATTTTTGTTTTCCTGGTTTGACTGCATATGTCAGCATTTGCATTTCAGTTTTTCATTTTAGCTGTTCTAATTTCCATTTCAGGAATATAAATTTGACTCCATCACTATTCAAAACTGCAACTTCATTTTAATACAATTAAAAAAATGCAACTTTAGTTTTAACATTTAATTATGGTCTGATCATACTAAGTGATCAAATATCATTTTTTGTGTATTCACCATCTTTCCTTTTATTTTTATTATTGGTATCATACAAACTTCATTATTAATTCCTTACTTATGCAAGTGCAATTAAATAGAGACAAATATGAATTATTAAAACATTTAAATCTTACTGAGCATTACAGAATAATCTGTAAACAACAATAATAAACAAAATGTGGTTTACAGTCAAGTTAGAGTGCATGTTGTTGTGGATTTGCAAGTCACTTTATGAAGGGAAGCCATCAGGAGTAACTTGTAAGTTAAGAAATTGTTTGTGTTGTGTGTATGTTTAATTTTGAAAAATATATCATTGTAATTTGCAAAACATTACAACTCATACAGTAGGTAGCCTAGCAACACACTTCATATCTCTGCAGTGTTATATAGACTGCAAGCAGGTGAAATAAAACAGAAACAGCAGTTCATCATTATGAATAACTGACCTGACCAGACTACTGCAACAGCATCCTCTCTGTTACACCTCAATACACTCCAGTACATTCAGAACTCTGCCCGCCCGACTCCTGACCCTCACCCTCTCCGTGACCACATCCCCCGTCCTGCAGACCTCCACTGGCTCCCCATCCCACAACGCATTCATTTCAAGATCCTTCTCCTTACCTACAAGCCCTCCATAACCAGGTCCCCCCTACCTCACAGACCTGCTCCATCACCAGGCCCCCCTACCTCACAGACCCGCTCCATCACCAGGCCCCCACCTAGCTCACAGACCTGCTCCATCACCAGGCCCCCCTACCTCACAGACCTGCTCCATCACCAGGCCCCTCCTACCTCACAGACCTGCTCCATCACCAGCCCCCCCCCCCCCACCTCACCGACCTGCTCCATCACCAGCCCCCTCCTACCTCACAAACCGCTCCATCACCAGGCCCCCACCTAGCTCACAGACCTGCTCCATCACCAGGCCCCCTCCTACCTCACAGACCTGCTCCATCACCCGCCCCCCCCCCCACCTCACCGACCTGCTCCATCACCAGGCCCCCTCCTACCTCACAAACCTGCTCCATCACCAGCCCCCCCCCCCACCTCACCGACCTGCTCCATCACCAGGCCCTCTCCTACCTCACTGACCTGCTCCATCACCAGGCCCCCTCCTACCTCACTGACCTGCTCCATCACCAGGCCCCCTCCTACCTCACAGATCTGCTCCATCACCAGGCCCCCTCCTACCTCACAGACCTGCTCCATCACCAGTCCCCCTACCTCACTGACCTGCTCCATCACCAGGCCCCTCCTATCTCACAAACCTGCTCCATCACCATCCCCCCCTACTTCACTGACCTGCTCCATCACCAGACCCGCTCCATCACCCGTCCCACTACCTCACTGACCTGCTCCATCACCAGCCCCCCCCCCCCACCTCACCCGACCTGCTCCATCACCAGGCCCCCTCCTACCTCACAAACCTGCTCCATCACCAGCCCCTCCCCACCTCACCAACCTGCTCCATCACCAGGCCCCCTCCTACCTCACTGACCTGCTCCATCACCAGGCCCCCTCCTACCTCACCAACCTGCTCCATCACCAGCCCCCCCCTACCTCACAGACCTGCTCCATCACCAGGCCCCCTCCTACCTCACAGACCTGCTCCATCACCAGGCCCCCCCCCCCCCCCCCGACCTGCTCCATCACCAGGCCCCCTCCTATCTCACATACCTGCTCCATCACCAGGCCCCCTCCTACCTCACAGACCTGCTCCATCACCAGGCCCCTCTCTACCTCACTGACCTGGTCCATCACCAGCCCCCCCCCTCCTCACTGACCTGCTCCATCACCAGCCCCCCTACCTCACTGACCTGCTCCATCACCAGGCCCCCTCCTACCTCACAGACCTGCTGCATCACCAGCCCCCCCCTACCTCACTGACCTGCTGCATCACCAGCCCCCCCTACCTCACTGACCTGCTCCATCACCAGGCCCCCTCCTACCTCACAGACCTGCTCCATCACCAGCCCCCCCTACCTCACTGACCTGCTCCATCACCAGCCCCCCCCCCCTACCTCACTGAGCTGCTCCATCACCAGGCCCCCTCCTACCTCACTGACCTGCTCCATCACCAGGCCCCCCCTACCTCACTGACCTGCTCCATCACCAGGCCCCCTCCTACCTCACTGACCTGCTCCATCACCACCCCCCCCCCCTACCTCACTGAGCTGCTCCATCACCAGGCCCCCTCCTACCTCATTGACCATCAAAAGAAAACTCGGGTGCACCGACAGAGCGGTCAGTTCAGACACTCTTTTGACCGAAGTTAGGGCCAGCAGCAAAGCTGTTTTCAATGACAGTGCCTTCAGGGAGGAGAGCTCCAGAGGCCCAAATGGTTCTGTGACCAGAGCCTCGAGCACCAATGGCAGATCCCTAGGAGGCGTGCCCTACTGGGGGCTGTCTCCTGACCCCCTGCAAAAACCGCGTCATAAGCGGCTGACTAAAGGCTGACCAGCCGCCATGTCCCTCATGGCAGGACGAAATGGCCAGTTTGGCCTGTAACAGGCTGTGGTGGATCCTGCTCTTGCTGCCTGGATAGTCTGAATAACCTCGTCAGACAGTCCCCCTGTCTCAGCCTGTCCCTCTCAGGAGCCAAGCCTGGAGACGCCCCTATTGCACCTGCTTCCTGAGACATCGCCCAGGGCTGTTCCACCATCATCTGTGTCACCTCTGTGAACCACGGCGCCCCGCGGCGATCTGGGGCCACTAGGATGACTGACAGACGTTGTCCTCTCACCCTCTCCAGGAGGGGGAAAATGAGGCGCAGCGGTGGAAAGGCGTAGAGCAGCTTTCTTGGCCATGGCTCGTGTGCAAACGCGTCCACCCCCAAGAGCGGATTGTCTCGCCGAGCTATGGAAAACCACAGGGTCTGTTGCGCCGGTTGGCGAACAGGTCCACCTCCGCTCTCCCGAACTGGGCCCATGATCTGCTTCACCACCTCCGGGTGAAGCCCCCACTCGCCTGGCAGTGGCCCGCCTCTTGACATGAGGTCGGCCCCCCTGTTCTCCAGTCCTGGGATGTGGAGGGCTCTCAGAGACAACACAATCCCGGAAGCCCATAACCACAGGTTCTCCGCTGTGCTAAACAAGGCGGCAGAGCGGACCCCCTGCCTGTTGATGTACGCCATGCACTGTGGTGCTGTTGTCGCTCCTCACCAGCACATGTTTGCCCTGTAGTACGGGTTTGAAGAGCTGGAGGACCAACACTACTGCCCGCAGCTCTAGAAGGTTGCTCTGCCGAGCTCTCTACGTCCCCCCCATCCTGTCACGGTTGTGTCTGTGAACACTGTGATGTAGAAGGTCACTCACCCCAGCGGAGTTCCCCTCCAGTTTACTCATTGGCCCGCCCTGAGAAAGCTTCGGTGTAATTTGTATTTATTTATTTATTTTGTATTATTATTATACATTTGTTTATTCACCCATTGAGAATATCCAAGCATTCAAAGTGAAATTCAAGTGAACAAATATCGAGTTGAATTAATGTTGTATGTGTTTTATCCTCTGAACGGAACTCATTTCCGGTAAAAACTGGTTGAGGTGGTATGAAGGTTTTCCCTGGGTGGAATACAGTGCAAGTACGCACGCGCTTTTCTGTAAAATGTGCAGACATTTCTCCAGCCCAGGAGCTGAAGGTGCATTTACGAAGGATGGATATGTAGACTAGAAGCACCTGCGTAACTCGTTGGAGAGACATACAAAGAGCGAGGACCACTGCAAGTCCATGAGCAGGTTTGAATGCTACAACCTATTGTTGCTGTTACCTAGTGCAATAAAAGAGTTACATAACGATTGTAATAATCCAATTTGGGTTCTGTGAAACTAAAAAGGATATTACATTATTTTTGTTTACTTTTGTTGCAGTTGTAAATGTCATTTAGGTTAACTTCCTGTGTTATTTAGATGCTTTTATTTTGAAGGCGAGTTTGTTGAGATTAATCTACATATAAAGACGAAGAAAGTAAACGATAAAGTTTATGTTTAAGTTTAGCACGCCCCGAAGAGGCACAAATCTTTGCTGTCTGTTTACAGTTAACTTTTGGTAGTATGCTAAAGTGATTCTAATACGGATGGAGCCTAAATGTATTGTTATTTTTGTGTCTTTATAGCTCTTACGTTGATATTGGAGATTTCAATAAATTCATATCATCAGTCAAGTCTTCGACCATTATTCGGAGGGAAATGCTACAACGATTCTTGGCAACATGGGCGCCGGAAGCAGGGGGGCCAAGGGGCCATTGGCCCCCCTGCTTTACAGCCAATGAAAGGGGCCGATTTTCTACTGCGGTCCTTGAACGCACCGCGGTGCACTCTCGTGGGAGCGCACGCTCTGCCATAATGCAATCTCACCCAGACGGTAAACTGCATTAATCTGAGTGCTAGGCGCGGTGTGTCTCCTGACAATAACATGCCGGCCATAATGTCCCTGTACCCGCATAGCGCTTTGATAGCACTTTCCTGCGGTTTATTACCCCACTAGCTGCTTCCCTTATGGAGTTACAACTGGGCAGTGAGTGGGGAATCAGTACGGTTAACATTATGTGGAAGTGTGGAATGTGGAGAGAATTTACACTTAGACTGGGATAAATGCAATCATTTTTATTAAAAGTGCGTGTCACAATTTTTGACATCAAAGAGGGAGGAGGCGGGATTCACCCTCACGTCCTGGATGGAGAAAGTCACTCTCTCCACCAGGACGCTTCCTCCCACCGCCAGTCAGCTCCGGGAGGACGGTGCACCCCATGGGCGCGGGAAGGGGGGTACTGAGGGCGCTGCAGCACCCCCTAGCGGCAGGCAGGGGGTGCAGAGCTCCCCTGTCTGAATGATTATTTTGACGGTTATTGCTGCTCCCGCTGTGTATAATCTGTGTAATATGTAGCCAATACATTCCACATTGTTGGTAAAATAATATTTTGGCCTGCTCCGAATGTTTTTTTCTGTAGCCCCGGACAATTCTACCTCAATAATATAATACATTAACCGTGCTTTACGTGAACCTCATCAAGACACTAGAGCACACTTTTAACTTCAATATTTAAAAAAAATCTCCCCAGGGTAGCATCCCCCCGGACCCCCCTAGAGGAGGTGAGGTCCGCTCCCCACTCGTGAAAAATAGCACTTTACCCCTGCCTATATGCCGTGAGCTGATTATCGAGCCTTCATTGTAACAGTCCTACTGTGTGTTTGCGTGTGGGGAGTACTTTTGTGCGTGCTCTATAGTGCCCGTAATAGTGTGCACTGGAGTCCAGCACCTCAGCACCCCCCACTCAAAATACTTTCCCGCGCCTCTGGTGCACCCCACCCAGAAGCCCTCTGCTGAGGTGGAGCCGGAGCAGAAGCCTGTTGGGGTCGGACAGCCCGTCCCACGAATGCCGGTATTGGGGGCAACGCTGTGTCCAAGCGGCCCTGCACCCTAAGGATTCCCGCCATACCTGCCACTGGAGCCTTGGGCCTCCACACACTGCCAGATATCTGGCAACGGGGGCGAAACGAAGGCCGGCTCTGCCGGACGAACCGGCCATAGCACCCCTGACGGAGGCGGCTCACCGGCTTCGGTGGCAGTGGTGGGGGGAGCGGTAGCCTGACACGCTCCGCTGCCATAGCCATCACCAAGGGGAAGTCTTGACGTGCAGACCTGTGCGGTGGACATCGAAGAGTCATCCTCCTCGTCGTCGTCATCCTCCTCGTCGTCGTCATCCTCCTCGTCGTCGTCATCCTCCTCGTCGTCGTCATCCTCCTTCTCGTCGCCATCCTCCTCGTCGTCATCCTTCTCGTCGCCATCCTCCTCGTCGTCATCCTCCTCGACAAACTGGGCTGCCCGACCTGCCGGAATGGCGAAAACGAATTTCCTCCATTTCCACCACCTCGAGGTCCACCTGGTCCTCCGCCTCCTCCGGCGAGACATAATAAGCCTGGAAGTGCTCCAGACTGTGGGGGCATACAGCAGGCATTGCAGGACGGAGACAGGCCGTCCGCGGCGTGGTCAGGCCCCAGACACTCAAAAGAGAGGAAGTGGGGATGGGCACCTGCGATTAAGCCGGTGCATGTAGGACAGGGCCGGGGCTCAAGGAGTGGTGAGCATGATTTAAGTTTCTTTCTTCTCTTTCTTCCACGTTTACGTTCTCAGTTGTTTTATCCTGCTCGCTGAAGAGAAAAGGATGACAGTCAGGAGACGAGGCCGCCTTATATACAGTGGGCTTGTGCGCGCATTCAGGTAGGCCCGCCCCGAGGGGCCGGCTATGTTTATAGATATCTCAGTAGGTGAATGCTCGCATAGTATGGTTAAGAGGTAGAACCACAGACTGTATATATAAATGGACGTAGTGTTCGTGACGTCACCCATAGGATTCTGCAGAGTTGCCGAGAAGCCCTTAGTAGGCGGAGTCGGCCACTAACGGCTCGACAGTGATGTCAGAGTCTAACTCCCGCCTGTTCCTGAAGCACAAGCGGGCTCCAAGCTCCCGATCTAGCTGAAGCTACCAAGCTAGGCTAACATGCTCATGCTCACTTAATAAGCCTTGTTCAACATCATTTCTTTAGCTAATACTACAGCGAGCTGCAGACGAACCAAGTCCGCGTTTTATACATGTACTATGCTGTCAGTCGATTAAAATATTTTATCGCGATTAATCACATGATTGTCCATAGTTAATCGTGATTAATCGCAAATTAATCGCACATTTTTTATCTGTTTTATCTGAATATTTTTCAAGTTTTGAATACTCTTATCAACATATGAGTGGACAAATATGCTTTATGCTAATGTTTATTATCATTTGCACAATGACAAATATTCTCATGAATATTAAACACAACAACCTCTGAACTACAAATATTCGCCTCAATTCAACCTGGAACCTCTCATACAATACAATACAAAGTGTGTGTGTGTGTGTGTGTGGTGTGTGTGTGTGTGTGTGTGTGTGTGTGTGTGTGTGTGTGCGTGTGCGTGTGCGTGTGCGTGTGTGTGTGTGTGTGTGTGTGTGTGTGTGTGTGTGTGTGTGTGTGTGTGTGTGTGTGTGTGTGTGGTGTGTGTGTGTGTGTGTGTGTGTGTGTGTGTGTGTGTGTGCAGTTCCCACTGTGGGTCAATATAATGCGCTGTGACCCGAGGTAACTGTCCTCACACTGTGAAGTCCGATAGTCTCCGCTGAGTCTCTTAAATCCTCCTCTACTTTCGCTTTTTGGACTTCATGCAAGTTGTGTGTTCTCGACACAGTGGTGGTTCTGGAAGGCGAGTCATAAGTGACCCGAGTTATATCACGCAGCCCCTCGTCCTCCACAATGTGAATCGGCCTTCAAGCTGTAGCCACCCATTTAGCGATCTTTGTTGAAAGTTGCTGCTCGTAGACACTTTCAAGTGTGGTCTTCCTCGAGAGGGCGGCAGGAAGGCTGTCGGCATCAGTCAGCCGTGTGCTTGGATTGTATAGAACGCGTTAATAACTTGACAGCCCATGTATAAAGGGTTACTTCCTTAGCTGGCTAATAAACTATATAAGCTATAAAACAATTTAAATTGTCTGGTATTTGTAACAACATTCCCTAAAAGGCACAATCACCACAAACACGGCCAGGCCCGGACTGGCCATCGGGAGCACCGGGAGGTTTCCCGATGGCCTGGCCTGCTGGCCTGAGGATTTTTGCTATGTATGTATTGTGAACGCAACGCTGCGTACATGTGGGTCTAACTCTGCCTCACAGAGGGTGACTGGCTGTCTACATGATGTGGCCTGCCCACATGGCCACTTTCATACAGATCATACTAATGCCCTCGATTGGTCTCTGTGTGTCATTCAAGCTCGGGAGGGTGTGTGTGTATGTGTGGCGCAAGTGAGCAAGAGAGAGAAAGCGCGCGCATCGGTTACGTGTAGGCTATTGTTGTTGTTAGCATCTGGCGCTAGCTAGCTGCGCTAACGGATATAAGGAGCTGTTTCAACAACAAGGTGGAGGAGAGTCCTCTCCTGTCAGACTGAGAGCCTGATAACCTCAGCTCAGGTGAGGTAAAGGACTCTGCTGAGTGTTTAGATAGTTAACTTAGTTCTCAGTGGGTCTCACGGTTTGGTCACCATTCATGTAAACACATATTTCCATTTGAAGGGAGAGTGATTAGTAAAATATGCATGAATAATAATAAAAAAACGTTAACTAGGTGAAAAAAATGTAAGATACACTTTAAAAACTTGTTGAGAGCTAAAACTAGTCTTTGCTGCGGCCTCAAAGAGGAGCAGGGGGGAGAGGGGGGAGACAGGAGAGGCTGGTTCAGGAGCACAGACACACTCACAACTATAAATGAACCAAAAACAAATAAATAAACAAGTTTCAATGTTTTTTCATATTGGATATGGTATGTTATTGGTTATGGCCATGTTATTATGATGTTATGATTATTTAAATGTATACAGTTCTGTTTCATGTGGGTGTAGTCTCTCTCTTTATTTCCCCCTCAAAGTGAACCAGATTGATGCATTTAAAGGTGGGGTAGGTAAGTTTGAGAAACCGGCTCAAGATACACTTTTTGTTATATTCCATGGAATGCTCTTAACATCTCGATAGCAATGAATATCTGAAGTGCTTTGACAACAAATCCATTAAAAAATATCATCTGTGGAAGCCATGGCGCTGTAAAAAGCACGACCAATCATCTGAGCCGGCCCGGCTAAAGTAACCGGATGGCCTACCTGCCTGTCAGCCTTCCATCTGTGCACACACTTATCTCGTACCCTCATTGGTCATGTGCGCGTTCGTGTGTGTTGGAGGAGGGGCTCTGTGAGGAAGTGGCAGATTTGTTCCAGTTGTGTATTTTCAAATTCTAGTGCACTCCAGCTGGTTTCTCCAAAATGACCTACCCCAACTTTAAGTCCAACATTTAAAAAAAAAATCTTACCGGGGGAGAATGCCCCCGGACCCCCCCTATAGGATTTGAGGTCCACTCCCACTTAAAATATGTTCACATGAATAGGTTCCTAAATAGATTTGCACATTTGTTTAAATAGTAACCCATCTCCATGTTTATTTTTTGGAAGTAGATTTAGAGGGCTGTCCTATCACTACGGGCAGCAACGCTGTAAATATTGACAAATAAATCCAGCAAAATGGCACAAAAAACTTGTAGTGGCCTGGCTGGGTGTATAATTCCCGGCCTGACTTATTGTCCCAGTCCGGCCCTGAACACGGCTAAAGGGTTGAGTACAGTAACTACAACTAGCTAACGTTGTAGCCTAGCAAAGTGGACAAGTTGCTGAGTGAGGCACATACCTGTCCATCAATGTGACCACGCCCTAATTTATGCAAAAACTTCAAGACCTAATATAAATAAAAGAGTCGCGTTATAAAACAATTCACTCAACAATTAATTATCATTAAGGTGGAATCTAACTATATCTCGAATCAATTGTATTGCATCCAGGGGTAGAAACATGTTTATTTCGGCTGTAAAGTTGAGCATTTTAACATGGGGGTCAATGGAAATTCCTCCTTTCTGCAGTCATCGCCTATCGGCCAATAGATGAACTGCAGTTGGTGGCACTTCCTTATTGGCTCTGCTCTGCCCCGGAGTTTGCCGCTTGGGTAGTACCCATAGAGTCCAGTAGAGGGCGGAGCCTGTGTAAGATATAACAGAGGAATACCCTGCAAACATATATTTAAAATAACCAGCTGTCCAGAGAAAGGCTCTTCACCTGAGAGCTGCAGTCACTCATGAGGGTCCTGCAGATGTCTGTCTCCCCCCTCCACCCACCCACATATACACTGTGTAAGTAATGACCCTTAATTCATGCTGAGCACACAATTACTGGCAGAGAAGGTCTGACATTAGTCATACTTCAGTTTCACATCATGGCCATGAGGTGCCGGGGTAATGATGTCTTTGGAAATGAATAATTCTGCAGAAGTTTCTCAGGTGAAATCTTCTGGCAGCTCTGGATCGGGACTGCTTTGTCCAATCAGCTCTGGAGGTGTTCTTCAACCCCAGAGAGACCTGTTCTCTGAACACATGCCAATACAATGACACCAGGGAGTTGACTATGAGAGTGAACATATTTAGTATCAAGTTTAAATTAATCCACAACTACATTCTTTTTTCAGGCAGAAATGACCCAACGTTCCCTCGTTCCATCTCCATTACACTGCATAGATGTGTTGCTTCTCTTTGTCAAATTTTACTTTTCAAATAATTACTTTCCACTAATTCCACTAGTTTTGGCTACTAAATTATTTATTATTTTTGTTGTTGTTTGTGACTTTTTGTTGGACAAAATAAGCAATATTTAGAGAGAAATTCTGACATTATATATCCCACACTTTTCATGATGAATTAAGAAAAAGGTTTGCAAAGAATTTGTAAATAACCATCAGAAAATTAACTTGTGGCTTAATGCATGTGCCCATTTGCTGGTTGGGTTAGTCTTCTAATACATTACAGAACTTTGTTTTAATAAATCAACTTTCACTCCTTTCTGACACCTTAAGAAATATATGCTCACTGTGCATGGATAATGACAATCGATACGTTATATCACATATATGTTTCCACAAAGTAAACAACTAACTGCCAGCTCTCTCTAAAGGATTACACACGTCGCAGACATGTCTGTGCATCTCAGCAGCTTTGAGGCGCGCTCATCAAACCGCTGCTTCCGCAATCTGCGAATGCATTACGTCATTTAAATAGGCTTAAGCTCAAATAAATCTATAACATCTTCATGCGATGTTCAACCCTTGCTTCCCGTTTCAAAGCACTATCATAAGGACACCATGTGTATTCTTCTAGAGGCTCCATGCGGCCCTACCTCTGCCCGGCGTCCACGTGAAACAGGTCCGACCCCCAGGTGGGGAGGACGATCCTCGGATCCATAGTGCCAATCGCTGCGTCGTGCAGTCTCTCCTAGTGTCTCATAGTGTCTCGTAGTGTCTCCTAGTCTCTCGTAGTCTCTCCTAGTGTCTCCTAGTGTCTCCTAGTCTCTCCTAGTGTCTCCTAGTCTCTACACTGGATGAGCTTCTTGGCAGCGCGCCTCCACACAGCTCTACTTTCTCTACTTTAGATGATACAAAATCCAAACTCTCCAAAAACAAGGAGAATCTGTTTTTGAAAGAGATCAAAAACACGAAGCAATTGTTCCATTAATAATTTTTGGAATATTTTTAGAACAGTACACAATCTCTCTCCTTTTCTCTCTGTGTTGCCACAGCAACGTTGCAATGGCCGGAATAACCCTGAATGATATAGATGCTTCTGATGAAAGCTGTTAACACTGACACTGGAGGAATGTTCCCATCAAATCAGTGGATGATAAACACTGATGTGCATTTTTTATTATTCATATAAATACATAATGAAATAGATGTACAGACGGAGTCGGGCATCATCAGCTGCAGCATGTCAGAATGTAAAGTGTGTGTGACTTAAAAGCCAGTCTGTCTTCGGTCTCGCTCTTCTGTCAAGAGGAGGAGCCTCTGCTGACGTGTTAGCCTCACATGACAGACACTCACATGACAGACACTCACATGACAGACACTCACATGACAGACACTCACATGACAGACACTCACATGACAGACACTGACATGACAGACACTCACATGACAGACACTGACATGACAGACACTCACATGACAGACACTCACATGACAGACACTCACATGACAGACACTCACATGACAGACACTCACATGACAGACACTCACATGACAGACACTCACATGACAGACACTCACATGACAGACACTGACATGACAGACACTGACATGACAGACACTGACATGACAGACACTCACATGACAGACACTCACATGACAGACACTGACATGACAGACACTCACATGACAGACACTCACATGACAGACACTCACATGACAGACACTCACATGACAGACACTCACATGACAGACACTCACATGACAGACACTCACATGACAGACACTGACATGACAGACACTGACATGACAGACACTGACATGACAGACACTCACATGACAGACACTCACATGACAGACACTCACATGACAGACACTGACATGACAGACACTCACATGACAGACACTGACATGACAGACACTCACATGACAGACACTGACATGACAGACACTCACATGACAGACACTGACATGACAGACACTCACATGACAGACACTGACATGACAGACACTCACATGACAGACACTGACATGACAGACACTCACATGACAGACACTGACATGACAGACACTCACATGACAGACACTCACATGACAGACACTCACATGACAGACACTCACATGACAGACACTCACATGACAGACACTCACATGACAGACACTTCTTCTTCTGACTTCACAAAATCTCCTTGTTTCTAAACATAATGGAAGAACAAGACAAATGATTGGCAAGAACATTTAGATACTGTTCTTAAGGTGATAACACATACAGGAACTGGAGCCATGCCATACACACAGGGTGTCTGATCAATCAAGTGTACTTCACTATGGAAAAGATGACATGACAAATTAGAAACCAAGACCACACAGCTGGTAAGATGGAGACAATGGATTGGATATTGCAAAAACAAAAACAAAAATACAGCTTTAATGCTTTAAGGGCCAGCACAGTGATCATGTTCAGTCCTGCTACTGTGTCTGTGTAATCATGTGTATGATACGAGTACGTGTGTATGTACAGTATATAGACATCAGTCATTTATTAATCTTTTTTATTTTATTTTATTTGTTGTGATTAACCTTTATTTTAAGTAAAATCACGAGTTTGTATTCTGAACGAAATGCATCTGTCGATAAATACAAATAATTGAGATAATTCAACATAAAGAGAGGCTTCCTCGCCTCCTGTCTCCCTCCCACCTCTTTGTCTGCTCTTCATTTAAAAAGCCTAAAGTAGTCACTTATAGATTGCCTCCTGTCTGGGTCAGAGATTTTTGAAAATACAGAAGAGGCCACACTGACTCCACTCTTAATGTATTTGGAGAGCAGTCATTTGGATGAATGGTCAGTGGCTGATGAATCCCCAGCGCAGGAAGTAAAACTACAAGAGGGACAAGAAAACAGCGGAGAGGTAACGGGGCAGAAACCCTCAATACGGAGCTTTTGGACCTTTTTACGCCGCGGTCCAGACATAGACATCAGACGGCGACACATAGTGTGCAGTTCCTTTGGCATCAGGGCAGGATATCTAGATACTATCCAAGGTCTGACATCATGAAGTGTGCTGCTTTTAAAGCAAGCAGCGATGTTTTCAAATCTGTAATCAAAACACTCCGCAAAAACGCTCTCGAAGCAGTTGCTGCCGTTGCTACGTAGTTCTGATCTGCTGTCACGTGTTCTTTCACCCATAATGGCCGCCTCGCTGCACATTGTCCCTAACTTAATTCATGTTATCTGAAGCAGTTATAACCTAACTTTACGTTGTTACAGCGTTTTCAGTTGTGAGGTTTTGTTTCTTTTTTGTTGAAATATGTTTGGGTTTTGCGTGTGATGATAAATAGTTGCAGCCCTGATATCAAATATGTAATGATCAAACTGATTAATCAATTGACAGAAGAGAACTCTAGCATGCAGAACGAGGCATTGATGTATCGCTCAGTCATGCTCAGACAGACTTCACTTCGCCGTGGATGTCGGGAGAACTGTTATAAACAAAGTCAATTGGACAGAAGGTGACAGAAAGCAACACATTTCAAAATGAGCCTCAGAGAAAGCGTATCTGACTTTAGATTTAGGCGGTTTGTCAATATTGTGTTTTCCTTCTCGTGCATGCCTGACTTTAAAGAGGAAGCTGTGAGTGATTGGTGATCCTGGGAAGATGTGTTCAGGGACATTAGGGAGTTCACAGACGCACACAAGACTGTCCACTGAACACCCGTCATCTCCAACAGCACTATCTACGGGGCCGGACGGCAGAGGGACTACAGCTAGAGTCTAGCCAGCCGGGGATGTGGAGCGCGTCGTTGGGGCTATGCCAGTGGCTGTTTCCTGTCCGACCTTTTGGAAGCTTTGAAAACATTCTGGAGGGAAATGTGTCGAACACAAGCGCAGCCTTCTTCACTACCTCTCAAACCTGCAGTGATTCAGAAGCGCCCTCCTTTCAGCACCATGGACAGCTCTACAACGCCTTGCTTTATGTTCTCATTCAGAACTGACCAAACCCAAAGAGCACCTGCACCCTAACGATGAAAGAGCTCTCGTCCTCACGGCGACAGGACATCGCTCATTCCTCCCTCGCACTGACTCAAAATGGAAAGCACTTTTATCTCGTCCTTTTATTCACTCCTTGGTTCTGCGTGCACGTACCAGCTGCCACATAGTTCCCGTAGATGGGAGAATGATTTGGGAAGTGAACATATTGAAGATGATTTGCAAGCATGTATAAACTTAATCAGAAGCACGTTCATATGACACAGACTGAGGGAAAGCCATATAGCATTGTTCACAGACGGCATGCCACTCCTCCTGCTTCCCTAACAGACACGGCTCCATTCCCCTGTAAGTGTTCATAGCGGGACGCGTGTCCACTGCTTTGGGATGTCAGTTCCTATCTAGACTCTGGGCACTTATCCCCAGGGGAATAAGTGCGATATTTAAAAAGGAAACGAAGAAGGACCCTGGTGTCTGCATTGTGTTGTGTTAGAACGTGTCCAATCCAAGAAAGAGTATGTGTTAACGAGCAGTCCTCCCTGTACTGCTAAAGGCTGCAGGAAGGCAAACCCTCCCTGCTCTGATGTTAGGTAAAGGAAGTGCAGACACCTTCACTGAAGAGGGCCGAGGGCTCTTGAACTGAAGAGGTCCAGTAACCAGCTCTTCTGATAGGTGAGAGCAGCATTGGATAACAGGTAGGGCTGGATGACGTCCAATAATCGCTCACTGCTCAAACTAAACGTTATTTAGGACTGTGGACGCATGGCGGCAGAGAGAAGGAACGGGCGCTACCTTTTGAAATGAGGACAGATGCATCTGATGTAGCTGTATATTCAATTACTGTAAGTCATTTCCTTTACCATATAGTGTTTTAGATTAGCAACCAACGTGAAGTGTAGATACATAGCTGATTATTTACTTTGCTTAAAGGTCCCATGTCATGCCTTTCTGGTTATCACCGTCCCCTTGTGTTATGAAGGTCTTTCTGCGTGTGACCGCTCTGCAGAGTCACACACCCTAAAGTGCACCCTGTAGCGAGTAAGACCCTAACACAGAGAAGACCTGTCTGCTGCCAGAACGCCTCGCTGGGGACTTCTCTTTTCCATTGGTTTCTTCCTGGGTATGGTGACGAGACCATACCCAGGTCCAACTGGACCAATCCGTGGAGCTCCTCTCACACACACACACACACACACACACACACACACACACACACACACACACACACACACACACACACACACACTCACACACACACACACACTCACTCACTCACTCACTCACACACACACACTCACTCACTCACTCACTCACTCACTCACTACGCACTCACACACACACACACACTCACTCACTCACTCACACACACAACACACCACACACTCACTCACACACCACACCACACCCACACACACCCCCACACACACACACACACACACACACCACCCCACCACTCACTCACCACTCACACACACACACACACACACACCACTCACTCACTCACACACACACTCACTCACTCACTCACTCACTCACTCACTCACTCACTCACTCACTCACTCACTCACTCACACACACTCACTCACTCACTCACTCACTCACTCACTCACTCACTCACTCACTCACTCACTCACTCACACACTCACTCACTCACTCACTCACTCACTCACTCACTCACTCACTCACTCACAGCCAGGCTGCTCAGGCTGAGTTCCTCGGTGTCTCGCAGACCCCACGCAGCAACCAGGAAACAGCAAACGACCCCAGTAACCCAGCTCACACGGTCCGCTCCTCACAGCACCGTCCCCCCAACACGGCCCCCAGACCCCACGCAGCATTCTCATCTGTTTGTCATCACTGGTCTCACTTCCTGGTTGCTAACAAACGCCATGGTAACACATAATCACTGATGTTCCGCTGTAACGGTGGTGGACTCATCAGAACAGAGAGGGCGAGCTGACCAATCAGAGCACAGTGGGCTCACAGGGGGGGGGGGGGCAGGAGCTCCAACGAGCCGTGCAGGACAGAGAGTGAATACACAGACTGTACAGATGCTGAGAAACCAATGTGAGTCTGGAACATTGAACAATGTGAATCTATTCTAGTCGACCTCAACAATGGAGTCATGATCAGTAGAACTGGCCGTGACACGGACCTGTAATCTGTGGTCTTTTTATGATATGAAAATGTTGGATTAGTCCACTAGGTTCTCCATCATGCCCCTGAAGACGCCTCTTTTTATTGGATTTTAGACTTTAGAACATTTTATTGTAATTCTTATGTTGCCATGTGACCCTATGACTCACCGTCAGTGCAGCATTGGATAACTGCACAGGACACGTTCCATTTTTCTATTGGATTGTATTCTACTTTCTGTGAATATGTTTATGGATTTCTCTCCACACAAACTGCTTGAATGTGATTGGTCAACACTACTCTGGTGTATGGATAAAGAAGGGAAGCCAGCGTGGATCGAAGGTCTGACACAAAGGTCACGAGGTTACTGTTGCAGCTTTGAAGCCTGAACAGCAGCGCATTAGAGGACCGTTAAACTCTGGTATGTCTCTCACAATGTCTCGCTTGTTTTCACTTTGCACATCACAAATACACAATCTGAGCGTGTCTGTCTCTCTGTCTGCTGCCTACCTGTCCTCATTCTGGAAGCTCTGGTCCCCGAGCAGCAGGTCTCGGAAGCGGAAGCGGGGGGGCAGCGGAGGCACCTCTTCGCTCTCCTGCTGCTCCATGTTAAGGGCAGCGATGTCCAGGATCACCCCACTGCTGCTGCTGGGGGTCTGGAGAGGAGCTGAGGGGGAGCTGCAGGGGGGAGAGGAGGGCAGTAAAGGAGCAGGAAGGACATAAAGGGAGAAGAGGAGGAGAAAGCAACCAGGAGGACGGGCAACGCTGAAGAGGAGCAAGGAGCAAGGGGGGGGGGGGAAGAAAAGAGATAGCGTCACAATGTGAGAGAAAGTGTTTTCGCCCGGTGAGAAGTCTCGGAGCCTCGGCGCCTACTCCTGTAATTATCCTGAAGGACAGACGTGTACCAGTGGTGACTGCAGATGTTGAGTCATCTCTTCCCGGTCTTAGCCAATCACAGCCTGTGTGTCATGCAAGAGAAACACAGCACCGTGGGATGTGTGTGTGAGTTGGTGGAAGGAATCACATAACTTAGAAAGCCCGAGTTGAGGATGTTTCACACCAAATCTTTTGATCAACTTTAGAGTGTTTTGCCTTATACCTCCTTGCATCCTTTGCTTGAATATTGCTCATCAAGGAGATGCAACAGATGTATGTTCCGATTCAAATGAAGTGTTATGGTGTTAAAGACGGCTGATGATGAGTCTCCAGTAAACAGATCACAAGTCTGATCAGCTCTCACCCTCTCTCCCCTCTCTCTCCCCTCTGTCTCCCCTCTCTCTCACCCTCTCTCCCCTCTCTCTCCCCTCTCTCTCCCCTCTCTCTCCCCTCTGTCTCCCCTCTCTCTCCCCTCTCTCTCCCCTCTCTCTCCCCTCTGTCTCCCCTCTCTCTCCCCTCTCTCTCCCCTCTCTCTCCCCTCTCTCTCCCCTCACTCTAAAGCCCTCCATTAAGCTTGTGACTGCATTAAAGACGAAGGCTACGTTTCCCATGAGGATCGTGAAATCCATCCATCAAACAAAAAACCCAAGAGCGCAGTCTCATAAAACACACGGGCTTACGGGTCATTAAGGCATCCGAGTGCACCACAAGAGAGAGACGATACGTGAAGGGTTTATGGTCGCAGATTGTATGCCACACAAAACATCAGCTTGTCTTCCTTGGGACCTTCATGGGAAAGTGACACCAACGTCCCAAAGAAGAAACAGAAGCCGAGCTGAACACATTGAGTTGCGTTAGTACATGTGCAGGAGGTGATGGTCTGTGCGGACAGCTGGGACACAGCTGGTGACAGCAGAGCGTGAGCACACAGGATGAACAGTGAAATCACTGATGCAACAAAAGACATGTTTTCACACAACACAAAGACACGCGTCCCTCTTCACCGTGTCTATGCCTCTGATCCGCGACTAATGTCCACACGCATGGTGATACTTAAAGTGTGCACCCGACTTGCCCCTGTGCTTTCTCTTACCGTGGCTTGTGGTCGTTCACGGTGCCATCGTCGTGCACAAATGTCTGGTTCACGTAACATTCACTGCACATTTTGGAAGGAGATCCGGCGCTGCCGTCGGACTGGAGAGCTGCGGTGGTCGGCGTCGAGTCCCCCTTCACAAAGTCTTCTTCCTGGGTTAGTTGCATCGGAGGGGGGTCTGCCAGAGAGGGTCCACACCCGGAGAGAAGGGAACAAGTGGTGATAACTGCTTCGTGCTGGACGCTGCCTTCACCTACTCAGGTGCATGTTGGAGAGGCTGCAAGGACTGACCGGGCTGAGGAACTCTGTCCGCAGACCAACTGGAAGATGCACGTGTGAGGACGTGTCGGTGAGGGGGGCTGGTAGGCGGGAGCAGAGAGCTCTGCAGCAGGAACATGCCGAGCTGACTGAGGTGTCTGAACAACTAACCACATCACTGTTGAATGACCAAATCCACCCTGGAGCTCAGAGAGGGACCAGCGCCCCCTGCTGGAGGACAGCAGTCTGTCCAGTTCTCTGGGAGGGAAACATCACTTCCAAATGGGAACAATACGATTAAGATGTCACACAAGAGAACATGATGTTCAGCCTAAAATGAATCACGAAATGACATTATTTTAAAAAGCACAGCTGATTCAACACTTCAATAAAACACACTGTGAGCTACCAGGTTATTATTCACCCAGTGCATATTGCTCTTATCATGCAGACCGATCTATACATGTGAGACAGAGCCTATCCTGTAGAATCCATGGCAGATGTTTTATACAGACATGTGTTGGGGAGATCATCCCTCCTGACCTGTCACTCACACGAAACCCAGAGGAGTCTCGAGCTCTCTGAACACTTAGTGTCCCGAGTTAACAGGCTGCTCTGGGGAGAAGAGACCATGCTGACGGTGCAGCATCCTTCAGTGGAGTACCACAGCCTCACTTTGGTCAATCCTAGCAGAGAAACAGCTGACATGTTCAGACAAACTGGGTGTTCAAATGTTTTGCAACATGAAATGGTTTCAGTGTCTGTTTCAGAAATTCATCTCTCAGCAAAGAGCCAACATCACTAAGCGACAGTGATGGAAAGGAAATCAAAGATGTGAGAAGGGAAAGAAGCCGAATGACATCCCGCTCACAGAAGTGCGAGAAGGAGAAATACAAATCAGATGTCGGGAGGAAAGATTGACTGAATGGAGGTTTCTTTGCCTATTTGATGACGCAAACTGGAGAAAGACGTGGGAGAGGAGACTGATTCACTGGGGTGGTGGTGGCATGAGGGTGAAGAGTTTAAACATCATGGTGGATGTTTGGGATTGAGTCAGGCTGTGATTGGAGTGGGAAGTATTTTCCTTTCATGTTTCTGCTAATAGGTGATATTATCCCAGCAGGGTGCCAGCAGATTCAAAGAGAATGTTGAATGTTCATAGAGCCATGTTACTTTTATAGAATTATTTGGGTCCTTTTCTTAAGGTTAGCCTACTTTCAATTGTCATAATGCAAAACTTGGAGGATGTGGTTATAACACAAGAGTATTGGCATCAGCATCTGCTGAAAGGGGCCCATCCTGCTCATGCTCAGGTTCATGTTGTGCCTCTACTCTTCATGTGTCCACGATCAAAAGGTTTCTTTTCACTATCTCTGTAAAGCGACTTTGAGCACCTGTAAAAGCGCTAACAAAATACATCTATTTTATTATTATATTATTATTAAAAGAGTCTTCCTTTTTCTCATACTGCCTGTGCTGCAGATCACTTATATTTGCATGACCCTTGTTAGTTATGCGTTATATGCTGTGCCACAATGTTGACATCATCATTTTCTGACACACTTTACATTTAACACCACGCAGCACTTACACTTACCGGGACCAATACAGGGTTTTCTTACCTTACCAATCAAAAGCATTAATGTATGCATTCAGTGTTGAACAACACAGTATCAGTCTTTGTGATGCGCTGCAGGCTTTAAAGAGCTCAACTGTCCAACTGTATCTGCACATCTTCCGTGATGGCCCATCTGATTCTGAAATGAGCCTCTAATGAATACTTTTGCTTTTGGCGGGCTTTATTTTGATGCTAATAGTGTGACATGGTACAGTGTGTGTTTGCACGATCACTACTTCCCACACTGATGGCCCATCCGCCGCAGACATTACAGGTGACATCACCAATTTGCTCAATCAGTTTCAGCATAGTAATATGTCCATGAACTGATTACATTAGATTATACTCAAATAAAAGAAAGGCTCTGTGTGGGACGCACATTTAGACTTTGTAAATACTTTACAATCAGTAATGGATTTCTCTTTCAGTTATGTACAAGGCAAGGCAAGTTTATTTAGCACCTTGCAACACAAGGCAATTCAAGGTGCTTTACAAAAATGAAAGACATTCAGACAAAGGCATTTAAGATATTTGTTTTTAAAAAATGTAGCCTAATTCCCCTGTTACGGAAATATGCTATTTAAATAAACATTCCTGCATACAATCAAATATGATAACACTGATTTAATAAACACAATATTTCGTCAGCTAATCTGGTTATGAACATGTGTTTTTAAATTCCACCGTTTTAGTCAATATTAAAGCAGCAGCCAATATCTTAACATCCAAATCAAGCTGAGGAAGATCATAATGTGAAGCTTACATTTCAACTGGAAAGAGGCACGTGGTCGTTTCAGTAAATACTATTTTATTTCTGTTTCTCAGCGTTCATCGTTATCAACAGAACATAACAACTACTAGGCCTATCTATACCTTCAAGTCACCTGATCACTCAAAGAAAGGTGTAATTATGTATACATTTGAAAAGAGAGGACAAACTGGTTTTCCTGCGCACATGAACCAATCACAAGGCTGTGTTGGAACACACCCACTATTGTTCGCTATCATGTAATGTGCGTACAGCGGCTCTAGCTTCACAGAGCTGAGGATCACCACACCGCAGAGATGACTCGCATCAACAGAGAGAGGTCGAAAGACATTCGTCTGATGAGGGAACAAGGAAAGTCCACTCGGGAGATCCAGCAGCATTTCGTCAGCCTGGACATCAACATCTCCCTGAGCACTCTGCGGAACCATTTCAGGGAGAAACCAGCGCGCCGCACCGGGCCGCGCAAACTGCACCGGTGAGAACTTTATTTATAACACTGACAAACTGACACGGTTACTTTGATTTCATGTATTATGCTAACACATTTCACACAACTGTAAAAGGTTAGTTGAAAGCATTTAAAAGTATGCCAACGAACCTAATACAGAAGTTATGTGATGATATTACACATTTAATTAAAGTCAACGTTTCAGTACATTTATTAAACCTATTTTCAGGGTTACATTTGAGCTTCCCCTTGCCTAGTGAAAACCACTTCCTTAAATGTTTAGTAGCAGTGTGGTTGGTTCTAAAGTAAAATACCTGTTCTCAATCATCTCCACCACCGAGTAGCAAAGTTGACTTGATGTTAACTTACTCCATTGTCTCCCAAAGTAAGATCCTGGCGGCTATTGATGAGCACACAAACAACACGTTGAGTGCAAAGGATCTGCAGCACCTCATTAAAGCAGATTTTGGAGTTCTCCTCGGCCTGAGCACGATACGCATGGCCCGCAGGAAGCTGGGCTGGACATATGAGAAGAGGGGCTTCGCCAGGACAAGAGATGAAAGCCAAGAAGACAGACGAATGCAAGAGCTTCAGAGGAGCGAATGTGAGGAGATGTTGCAGGATGAGACAACAGAAGTTGAGGACCAATCTGTTGTCAACAGTGCCATACAGCTAGAAGCAAACAATAGAAGAAGGGGGGCATCCATGTTTTACAAGCGGAGACGACGTCTTGCAACACAGGTTAGAAAAATACCATAACTCTAGAATCAAGTGCATAAAGTGTTGTTCTCTCAATGGGACTAATCATTTCTTTTTTCCAGGCTTCCATTGGGATTGCAATCCGTGCAATGCAGAGGTCCTGCCCGGACCCCCCCGACAGCTCAGAGGTCTGTGAGCTGAAGAGACGTCTGAGTGGCACAGAGCAGCAGGTTGCATTCCTGATGTCTTCTCTGGAGGAGATGAGCTCCTCGCTGGAGGCCCAGGCACGGAATCTTCAGGAGCTCCAGGATCAGTGCAGGCTGACACAAACCCCCCCAGCACCCCAGCAGCTGGACGCCAGTACCGTCACCAGGAGGAAGCTGTTCACGGTCAAAACAGAAGAACCTCCACCTTTAGAGCCAGCGGCATCCAAGCCTGCTGCCCCAGCTAGCTTCGTCGCTACTACAACAGTGCCAGGTCCCACGCAAGTCCCAGTTCCCACACCAGTTCCAGTATCCACACTAGTCCAAGGTCCCAAACCAGTCCGAGGTTCCTTGCCAGATGTGAAAACCAGAAGCGTTTCTCAAGCGCGCGAGGAGATACTATACCGGAACTGTGTTGTGAAAGGGGAAGCTCGTCCTGAGGGGTATGCTGCTCAGCTGTTCATGGCTCTGACTCCATTTGAGGCCTACAAGAGCTGGGCCAAAAAGACAAACTGGAGCGGGTCCAACGGGAAGATGGCCATCCCTCACTCTGTGAAGCAGAAGCTCGAGTTCTATGTGTACCAGAGGTTTCCAACACTGTCAGGGGATCAGTGGCACAAGATCAGGACCAAGATCAACGAGAGACTGCGGAGCCCCCGAAAGGTTGACCCAGAGGCCAAACGTCTGGGTTTTGGTCAATTCTAAAGCGCTTTTACATTTACAAGGCCGCCATACAAGGCCGCCATACAAGGTGCTCACATTGACCAAGCTTCCCACACTCACTTTTATACATTGGCCAACCTATGTGGAACAATCTGGAGTTATACACCCACATGTTAACTACAGGGGGGGTAGGTGTTTGAACCACTAATGTTCCGATTGGAGGACGTTCAACCCAAATAAACCTCTGTAACTAATGTTTGTACACTGTGTGTAATAAAGTTTAAAAAGGACTCTTTATTGTCTGTATAATTATTTGAGCTGAGTTATATAAAGATAAAGGTTTTAAAAAGCAGATTAATATAGAAAATAAGAGATGATTCTGGAAGATGTGAGGATGGTCCATTAGGTGCGAATAAAAATAACTGCTCATATGCTAATAGGACCATTAGGGGCTACATTCCAACAGTCACGACACAATACAAATGCACTTCCAATGGAAGATGATCACCCAAAGAGGTGCTATAATCCCATTTGTAAAGAGGGGGAAGCACTCAGACAAAATGTCAACAATAAGTATTTTGCAATGTTTCTGTCCTCACAGGGCAACAAAGCTTCTTAAGAATCACCCAGGTTATTTTATCTCCCATTGTAAAGCGTCCTTGGGTTTCTTGAAATCGAATTTATTATTATTATCAATTATTGTTACAAGATTTTATATTTAAATGAACTTACAGACGTGAGACTAAACTTGTACTTAAGAGAAAAGCATCCTCAATTACAACATTACATTATCAGTTATACAAGTTATTTAGTGAGGTGTTTCTTTCTTTTTCTAGAACTGTCTTTCTGGGTGAACTTTAGTTATTCAATCATTGTACAAAATCAAAGTAAACAAACACGTAGGGCGTCAGAATGCATCTACTTTATTACAAAAAAATCCTTCCGTTTAATTAACAAAAAATATTCGTGACACAAAACAATTCTGAAGAAATAGTAGTGTGGAGTCTGATTAATGAGGTTTAAAAAACTGTCAAATATGAAGGTATGGATTTGTGCCTGAATGGTAAACATTTGAGCGTACATCAAGTATAAGCCTCTTGCTTAATGATTGCTTAAGTACTCAGTGAAGACTCAGTAACTAATCGTGTGTTAAACATTATGTTCCGACAACACCAATTATAATAACCACTCAGGTTCCATTGATTTTGTCATATATTATAAATTCACTTTTTAATATAATCCCCTCAATCATACCATAAAAGTTATTTTATTTGGTACCAAAAATTATATTAATGCTGTTTAATAAAAAACATCATTTTTTAAATGTATCACTTAACAATAGCCGAGTATAAAATGTTGAGCCACAGTTAGATCACACAAGGCCCTTACTGAGTACTTAAGCATTAAGCAGAGACTGATTGTTTCTGAAGAAGTGTCTGAGCGTTGCATCAGTCTGCGCCCTCGGTGCAGACGGCGGCCACAGCAGAGATGTAGTACGCCCCCTCTCGGAGGTAACTCTTCAGACGGATGTAGTGCTGGCTGCCCAGGATCTCTGCTGCCGTCGACGAACACACCAGAGAGCCCACCAGATCAAACTTAGCGTCTTTAGCATCCTTTGTCTGCCCCGCGGAACGATCCAAAATAAACTCCATGAAGCTGGGAGTGCCGATCATCAACTTCTGACCCCACAGCTGAGTGGAAATGGCCTGGAAACACACACATACACACGATGGAGATATTACTGCAGCACTGTAAATAGCATTATGCAAGACTAAAGTGGTTTTGGCGCAGTGGGCTAGAGCGTTGATCATCAGATCAGGGGCCGTTGATCAGTTCCAAACCCGCCTGAGACAAGCCGTTGTGTCCTTGGGCAAGACACTTCACCCCGATTAGCTTCTGTGGGTATTGTCCAGAGTATTCACTGTTACATGTGTAAGAAGTGTAATATGTGTAATATGTAATGTAAAGCATTTTGAGCACTCAGAAAAACACTCTAATAAATGCAATGAATTATTATTATTATTAAAGTCTTTCAACAGTTACAGTTCCAGTCTTTGTTTTCGTACGGGTTATTAACGGGTCAGTGACACGGGGACAGTGTTATAAACAGCTGATTACTCACAGTAAATACCCGCATGGCCCCACAATGCAGCTCTGGGAACGGCTGAATGCTGATGTTGCGGATCATGTCCATGGGCTGGTTAGACAAAAGTAGGAACCAGGACTCCGTCAGGGCCAACAGGTCCTCTGTCTGCTGCTCCGGCTGCAATAAAACATAATTCATGCATAAGTAACCACTTTTTTGCTTCAGAAAATGATTTATTTTTAAGGAAATGACTTAAGATTATGATTCTTTTTATACCTGTAGAGTGAGGAGCTGTGATATGGCGTCCAGGCTGCGTACTCTGAGCTCTGTAGCTCCAGCGCCAGCAATCTTACTCATCGTCAACCACACAGCCTTAAACCTTTCTCCTTGAAACAAACGGTTACAAGGTCCCAGAATGAGAGCTAAATACAAGAGGGGGCATTGCTCTTTTGTTTTTATGAAATGAAACCTGGGAGACCTTCAGCAGAAGATACCAAGCTAACCTGCTTTGTGAAAGACCTGCTTGCCCTCCACAGTAGATCCGAGTAGTCCCAAACTGTCCAGAGCCACCCCGATGATCGCAGGGTCCGGATCCAGAGCCATCACGAACACCTTGTTCTGGAAGACCGGGTAGGTTTCACACACCTGCTGCGGGCTGTCCATGATGGCCAGGTTTACGAAGAACTTCACCAAACCTACAGGAGTTATATTCAGCGTGTATTAGATGAAGGAATACGCCACCTACACATAGTATTCGTGTATTTCTGAGAGCAGTTTTCTATAAGAGACTCACCAGGAATGTAGAGTGCAGAGAAAGGCTCGGTGTCCGCTCCTTTGATCATGTTGGAGACCTTGTCCATTATTCCCTGCTGGGCCAAATACTTGCGGCCATGCTGGGTGTGCGCTAGAGACGTGACCATCTCAATGGATGTGGCTCTGGAGAAAGAGACAACAACAGATACACATTAACAGACTGTCGGAAGAGTAAAGCAGTCAGGCCAACTTGCATCCGTATGCAGCGTCACTTATCATGCAGTCACTTCTCTTGTGGTTCATTTGATCACCTGGTCAACACATCGTCTCCCGTCAGTTCTCCAAGCAGCTGAGCAATAAAGCCGCTTTTGGCGCAGTACCCGAGGGAAATGGGAGATGCAGAGGAGATCTCCACCACCAGCTGCACGCAGAATGTAAAGTATGTGTCAGGGAACCAATAGGAGAGATGTTAAACGTGTGTATATTAATATTACTGATTCTAAGATTGCACATTCTGGTGACATTTCCACACGTGACACGTCTTCATTTCCACCAATTCCATTCAAATAAATATAGCTTGCAATACAATTGTCTGTGTCAACCAAACACGTGACGTACCTCATATATCCTGTATCTGATGATGTCACTTGTGGCCATCACGTCCTTGATGACTGTCAGCAGGTCGGTTTGGAACAGTTTGTCTAAGCCGGGCTTGGAGTGACTCAGTTTGGACAGCGACTGAATGGCCTAGAAAACAAAACAATGATTGCACCCACTCTAGCATCATTGAAAACCCACGCCACATATTTCTTTGCTTGGGTCCTTACCTGCTTTGCCACGTCCATCTTCTCCTCCCCAATGCAGCAGATGGTTGCTGCAAGAATGTCGTGGTTGTTGAGGATCTCTGTGGAAGCTTCTGGATGCTCCACCATTCGACCAATCTGAGAAAGAAACATACATGTTCAAGGTGAGCGGTTTAAAAGCAACCCAATACATTTCTGTGCTGTGCCGGCAGCCTACCTGCGTCAGAGCCAGCATCTTGACGGTGTCGTTAGGGTGAGTCAGCCCGCCCTGCAGCTCTGCCCTGTAGCTCTGGGCCAGGGTCACGGGGCCCAGGGCCAGTAAGATGCGTTCCAGGATCCCCACACACAGCTCCACCTGCTCCCTGTAAACACGCCTCGTGTCAATAACAACTCAACTTATCTCCTGGGGACATTTTGAATAAAAACACATGAATATGCAACGAGAGGCTGTTCACAACATATTAGTAGTATAACATGTAAATGCAGATGTACACATTATGATTATAAAGATGATGAATGAGATGAGAGTGCAAACATAACTGTGTACATTATGATAATAATGGCAATGAAATAAAAATCAAGAAGAATAAAAGAAAGGTATAATGCATTGTTATAACATTGGTGCATGGGGATGACAATTATTAAATGTATCTAACTGCTGCCTTACAATTATTTTCTAAATGAATCAACAATCCCTTGGTCTACGAAATGTTCCTTAAAAAAAAGAAAAGTACCATCACAAAAACTAAGAGCTTAAACTGGTGTGTCTATCATTGTCTTGTTTATGTTTCTTATGCTGGTGTTATCTTGTTTTGTATGTGTTGGTACGGCGACCTTGAGAGCCTTGAAAGGCGCCTATATAAAATAAATGAATTATTATTATTATCATAGTAGACATAGATAGTAAAGCCAGCAAGTGTCCACATTTAAAAAAGTGAAACCACTGAGATTTGGCCCTTTTGCTTAACATGATGTTAGTGTTAAGTAAAACATTAGCATCATGTTTTTATTGGTTGGTTCTGTAATCAAACATAACTTTAAATTAAGCGATTATTTACGTTAGAGTATTTTGTCAAAGGAAGGGTGCCGCACAGTCGAGATGAATTGATAATGTAATCTCAATATCATATCAAATGAACAGTAGTGCAGTCAATAGAGGTTTCTCAATACTCTAATTTCCCCTCCTCGACTCCTCAGTCCTCCGGTAGTGACCCGGAAATGAATTTCAGCACGCCATTTTGAAGGACATCTCATTTGTCTAAAATCGAGGACCGAGGATCGAGCGTCGAGGAGGCTCTCTGGAGGAGCTCTAAGCGAGGATACACTGATGGTTCCTCCACGGCTCCTCCGCGGATGCATTTCCGGGAACGGTGGAGGCGTGACCCACGACCGGACTTATCTCAGCCAATGACAGCTCTGCATGCATCCCCTGGATATTATTTTAGAAACTGCTTTCATCGCGTCACGATGTTTCCAGTGAGAACAGCTGTGAGGTCCGTGCAGAAAGCAGAGCAGTGTGTAAAATATATATCACTCAGTATAACAGGCCTACTCTCTTTATTTTATTAGTTTAGTAGATATCTACAAACAAAGAGTCCAGATTTTTCTAAGACCATTTAGTGCTTCACATAATAAAATACACAACGGCTGTAGCCTGATTATGCTTTAGGAGCTGTAGGTGTGTGTGTGTGTGTGTGTGTGTGTGTGTGTGTGTGTGTGTGTGTGTGTGTGTGTGTGTGTGTGTGTGGTACAATGTGTGGGTGTGTGTTGTACAGTGTGTAGGTGTGTGTGGTACAGTGTGTAGGTGTGTGTGGTACAGTGTGTAGGTGTGTGTGGTAGGCTACAGTCACAGTGTGTAGGTGTGTGTGTTGTACAGTGTATAGGTGTGTGTGGTAGGCTACAGTCACAGTGTGTAGGTGTGTGTGTTGTACAGTGTGTAGGTGTGTGTGTTGTACAGTGTGTAGGTGTGTGTGTGGTACAGTGTGTAGGTATGTGTGGTAGGCTACAGTCACAGTGTGTAGGTATGTGTGGTAGGCTACAGTCACAGTGTGTAGGTGTGTGTGGTAGGCTACAGTCACAGTGTGTAGGTGTGTGTGGTAGGCTACAGTCACAGTGTGTAGGTGTGTGTGGTACAGTGTGTAGGTGTGTGTGGTACAGTGTGTAGGTGTGTGTGTGTTGTACAGTGCGTAGATGCGGCGGACAGACAGGTCTCAGTTGGTTTGGTGTCCTCTGCTTACTTTTAATACTTGTAAATGCAACTTTTGGCCCGTAATTTCAATTCCCCATTTCAGCGACCAGAGAGAGGGGGGGGATGTATCCAGTCTCTGATTGTGTTACGTTATTATGAGAGTGCTCTCATACTGGTTTGATTCTGAAATTGTATATATTTATATAAATATATGTGTGTGTGTGTGTGTGTGTGTGTGTGTGTGTGTGTGTGTGTGTGTGTGTGTGTGTGTGTGTGTCCGCATCTGTAGCCTGTTATTGTCTCATTATACCGCACTGTCAATTAATTAAAAGTAAATATATAAGTGGTCATGAACACATCTGTCCATCAGACAGAGGCTGCTGTGCCTCCTGTCATCGTTGATGGACGTCTCTTTAAAATGACCGCTCAGAGGAGAGGAGTTCTCATTTCTCTAACCGCCTGCTGCTTCCCCTCCTCTCTCCTAGGTTCCCCTCCTCAGTCCTCCGCTCGCATCTCCTGTGGGTGGGACTAAGACACGAGGATAGGAGTCAGGGAGGGGAAATTAGAGTATTGAGAAACCTCTAATGTCTCTGCATATGCAGTGAATACATTTATGGGGACTGTGTTGAAAAAAGGCTGCTAATTCTGCTCCGTTGTACATTCAAACACATTCAAAACACCATAAAGTTGAGTCAGCAATTGCATTTCCGTTTTTAAATGTGTCAGTGTTTACATCTGGGCAGTAGCATTGTAGTAACAGTAAGCTAGCTAGCTTGCTTACACCTACAACTAAAAGGTAAAATAACGCCTTTTACAGCTAGAAATCCCACTAACAAACATTCTCTTCCTGTATTTGGACCTACTGCGACACCAACATTAAACACGAACAACTGACTGACTCAGCATTATTTACAGTGTAAACACAACGCATTGTGATGAACCCACTTGTCATCTGAGTGTAACAGAGAGAAGATCACGTTGAATCTCTGCCCGCTCACCGAGTCTCTCAGGTCCCGCAGAGGAATGGATAATAAAGCCGTTTTTAAACATTGTAGTTCTTCAATTGGATCATCGACGCCGGAGATTTCTTCCAGTAAACTCTCGATGGAAGCCGCCATGACTTTCAATGTTGTGAGAATCTTCCGCCGAACTTCTTCTTCTACGTCATAATGGCAGTTAACATCTATCTTGAATGTCGCATTACTGCCACCTGCTGCACAGAGTGAGGGACTGCATGTGATTTCACATAGCCTCAACCTGTCCACTATGGGCTAATATGAATATTGGTTAAAAATACATTGAAATCTACTATTCCCTAAATTCTTTGTTACTATTCAATGTCTTCTTTTGTGTCCTGGAGGGCAACTTTGACAAAGTAGCCTACATTGTCCTTTAACCCTCAATATGGTCAAATCAAATGTAATCAAACAACACACAGTTGGCCAATTCGTACTGTTCTTTACCTGTGAATAGTATCACAAACCATTTAAATATCAGCATGTATAGAGTATGTTATACCTGTGAGTCAGGACTCAAAGAGAGACACGATGGAGAGCTGGAACTTTGATGGAAAACACTGATGGTTTATTTGGAGCTTTGGCCGGAGAATTTACACGACATGTCACGGGCCACGGTTTGACCACACAGTTGAGATGCCACAATAAATTCTGAAGAACTCTACCCCAGACCCATGTGTTTAGCTAGTTCAGAGAGAATAATCAACATTGTGCATAACAAGATAGAATCATAACACCTCTATCAGCTAACGCCAACAGGCAGGAACAGGGAGACAACACACTGAGAGCACAGCAGCCAAGGTTACAAGTGCCTGTGCTCAGTCAGGACAGTATGAACTGATAAACTGGGTCAAAGTTATGGGCCTTGGGAAATATTTCCCCAACAGTTCTCTCTTTTTATCAATTTTGATAACCTAAAAACCTTCTTCCTGACTTCACTGCCGTATTTTTCTGTTCTTCTGCTTGAATAAAGCTTTTTGTTTTTTACCATCTCTCTCCAGTCGTTTGCTTTGGGGTCCAATATTCTATAGGCCTTATGAGGCTTCATCATGGGCTTCATTTGAACACAAACCCCCTGTTGGTCAAAGTGTGTAACACAGGCAGATTGGACATCTCAACAGTGTGCTCTATCTCATACCGAGTTCCCATTGAGCAAAGCCTTAGAATAACTCTAAACAACGAACATAACATCATATTTTCATGTTAACAATATTGTTTTTATTCCAGTTTAATGATTGTGATTGAAAAGCCTAAGGAGGCTGGTAAACATTGCAAAGAGGGATTTATATTCCTTAATAATATTCATAAACTTAACCATGTTGTAGCCTGAGAAAGGCTAAACCATATCAAAGAATACATTTATTAACTACATTATCTCATTTAGCTGTAGCTTTTATAAACAACAAAAAGTACATATTGTTCAGTCGTTGAACCAGGGACCCTGCTGTCATGAGTCAACTGATTTCAGGCTGAGCTACAGCACACACGCTGAATCTCCTTGAAAACACTGTAAGATATGTATTCCTGTATTTATTGATGTTTTTATTCCTACATTTATTTATGCTTGTATCTATTTATAGCCTACTTATGACATGTTCCGACCTCTATAAGTGAGGGTCTGAGCTCTCTTGACTCCATCGTGTCACTAGCGGGCCCGGGTACAGGAGGGGTAATATGGTTCTTATTATACATCCATGGGTATTATGAGCGTTGTGGTTCAACGGTTCAACCGATCTGAAGCGCTTCCTGAAGCAGTCACATGGTATCGACAGGCAGCGAGGCTTCGTTTGTCATCGGTGACGTCACTGGCCCAAAACGATACAAGCCTCGATACATGCTTCACAAAAAGCTTCGGGGATCACTCGACACACGCTCCGAAGCCTCGGCGCAATACATAACATCACTAGATATAACCCCTTCTCAATGATTCTAAATGTTATATTAATTCACCATTTACCTTTTGATAAAATATTAGTTTATCAGAAATACATTTTCTCTTCCATAAAACATAGGTTTGAGAAATAAATTACCTAATATAAAATAAATTACTCTATAATTGACTCTTACCTCCCTTTTCTTACATATGTTACATATGAAATAATAACTTAGGAGTCTATTTAAGCATGGTATAGTTTATAATCTATTAATCGAGAAGACTCAGCATCACCTGTGTGCAGCTTACAAAATAATTGTGAGAAACTATATTATGCAGGAAATGTTGTTTCTCAAATTTGTTGAGCATATCTGATTTGGGAGGAAAAGCTTCATCCCCTTTACATCTGTGTTATTACTGATGGCATAGCATGAATGATATTGGGTGTCTGAAGGTGTCATTACTGAGAAATGTCAAAGAAAATCAAAACCTTAAATTTGAAAACAGGTTTGCATGCCTCCACTTAAGGTGACGTTATCATAGGAAACAATAAAAGCTAATGTAGAATCTATAAATTGAATTGTTAGAGCAGAACAGAATGGTTGTATTGTAGCCTGAGCTTCATGCAGCCTGACTAGGTGGAAACATTGTAAGTAAGTAAGTAAAACTTTATTTATATAGCACCCTTCTCAACACGGATGTACAAAGTGCTTTACAGTACAGTACACAGGACACAATTCACAGTACAACTATAAAATGTAGAATAAAAGGCATAAAACGGCAGCAAGTAATACATAGGATAAAACATACGACAAAACACCCATAATAAAAAAAAAGAAGACAGCCACTAACTCACCTCCTCCGACGACCCAAAGACCTGTCGGAACAGGTGGGTCTTTAACCGCCCCTTAAAAACCTCTATTGAGGCCGAGGTTTTTATTACTTGGGGGAGTTTGTTCCAAAGCCTTGGGGCCACCGCCTCAAAGGCACGGTCACCCTTAGTCTTTAGCCTGGTTCGGGGCACCCTTAGGAGGCCTTGCTCAGAGGACCTCAGGGCCCGGGTTGTGATGTGCGGGTGGATAAGGTCATTGATGTAGGCTGGGGCTTGGCCATGGACAGCTCTATATGTGAAGACCAGTACTTTGAATTGGGTTCTGAGATGGACAGGGAGCCAGTGCAGGGCAGAAAGGAAAGAAAGAATTGTCTATATAATGTGATTACATGTAGAACTAGACATTAAGAGGCCCCTGACATTAGGCCTATTTTAACAATAGTAGGGGTAACCAGTTGAGCCCCGAGCCTGTTTTTCGGGCCTCAGGCTCGAAAATGACATTCCCAGAACAAATTACTATAACTTCACTTCTAAAAGGGGTATATTAATAATCTTTTTTCTCAAAGCAAGGATAAACCTGTGAGTTGGATGTAGAAAAGTCAGAATCAATATAGAATGTTTTTATTTTAAAGTAAATTCAGATTGAACATAGTAAAACAAATGTAAATTATAGTGTCCGTCCAAAGAAAAACATGACTTATAGTGAAAACTACCCTTGAATGATGGGATAGTAGACTAAAAGCTTTATGAATCCACACTGTAACATAGAATAAGTACTCTGTATCAAGATTGATGCAAAACAAGTGACATTTGACCTTTTTAGAGAGGTTTAGCAAAAGAAACCCACTTCTGGGGTCATTTGGGTGGATTTTCAATATCTCTGGCCCCCCTCGGTCAATTTGTTTTTCTTTCTATTTTGGACTGTACATCCTTGTTACTTTATTTTTTCAGCATTTTGGCTGTTAATAAAAGCACTTAAGGATACATTTTTTTGTGACTAGCCATCTTATTTAATTCCTAGATATTTCATCGACCCTTTTTGTAACAGGTATTTTAACGTGAGTGCTTTGCGTTAGCATTTTTTCACTCAGGGCTAATTACATTACATTACATTACATTGCATTTAGCTGACGCTTTTATCCAAAGCGACTTACAATAAGTACATTCGACCAGGAAGACACAACCTTGAAGAAAACAGAATCATAAAGTACATCAGGTTTCATAGAGCCAAGTATTTCAAGTGCTACTCAACTGGCTATAGATAAGCCAGTCCTTTATTAGTATATAAGTGCTCTGTTAGCAGTTCTTTGTTAGTAATTCTATCGCTCGAGGTGGAGTCGAAAGAGATGAGTTTTCAGTCTGCGCCGGAAGGTGTGTAAGCTTTCTGCCGTCCTGATGTCAATGGGGAGCTCATTCCACCATTTTGGAGCCAGGATAGCAAACCCACGTGTTTTTGCTGATGGGAACTTGGGTCCCCCTCGCAGCGAGGGTGCAGCGAGTCGTTTGGCTGATGCAGAGCGTAGTGCACGTGCTGGGGTGTACAGTTTAACCATGTCCTGGATGTAGGAAGGGCCAGATCCATTCGCAGCATGGTACGCAAGTACCAGTGTCTTGAAGTGAATTCTAGCAGTTACCGGAAGCCAGTGGAGGGAGCGGAGGAGCGGAGTGGTGTGGGAACATTCAGGAAGGTTGAAGACCAGACGAGCCGCTGCATTCTGAATGAGCTGCAGAGGTCGGATGGCACATGCAGGTAGACCAGCAGGAGGGAGTTGCAGTAGTCTAGGCGTAAGGTGACGAGAGCCTGGACCAGAAGCTGCGTCGCTTTCTGGGTCAGCTGGGGACGCATCCTCCTGATGTTGTAGAGCGTGTATCTGCAGCAGCAGGTTGTAGCAGCTATGTTTGCAGTGAAGGACAGGTTGTTATCTAGGGTCACACCCAGAGTCCTTGCAGTCTGAGTCGGGGAAACAACAGAGGTGCCGATGTTGATAGTTAGGTCAAGAGTGGGACAATCTTTTCCCGGAAGGAAAAGCAGTTCAGTTTTGTCAAGGTTGAGCTTGAGATGATGAGTGGACATCCACTGAGAGATGTCAGCTAGACAAGCAGAGATGCGTGCGACGACCTGGGTCTCTGAGCGGGGAGAGGACAGAATTAATTGGGTGTCGTCAGCGTAGCAGTGGTTCAGAGCCTTTTGTTACAACCCGCTCCTGGGCTGCAAACAAAAAGCAGGGAGGCGAGACGAAAGGTAAGAAAATAACAATCTGTGTATTTTCTTATAAACAAATGATATAAACAAATGAAGACGCAGGACCATCCTCAGGTCCCCGAAGCTGGCACGGAGAGAGTGACCAGAGGAGTCCTCCTAAGAACCGGCTGGGCTCCTCCTATATCCTGTTCAATTCCAGGTGTAGCTCATCAACCCCTGAACCTGCGAACCTAAGCACACAAACAAAGAACACACAGAAACAGCTCCCCACGTGGTGTGGAGGAGCCGTCACACTTTGTTATTACTCTTGTGTTTCGTTTAGCTAAAAATGTTTAATATTGTCTGATAGCTGAGTTTCTTCCCGTTAAGTGGGTATGACACATTCATAGTTTGTTAAATCTTAAGAAGCCCTCAGACGCTGTTTCTTGCCCCAGGGGCACAGGGCTTAACTGGTTATAAACAGCTTGAAAACGTACAGGCATTCTGTACATAGCAGTATGAATAGCCTTACAAAAATAAACCCACTCTGTGGTAACGAGAGTCAGGTATCTGAACCAAATGCCCAATACCCATTATGTATAGCAATGTAAAGCAAACTTTTACACTAATCATCCCACTCGGCACCACTGCATGGTGGTCTATTTCCGTATGTTTATTTCTGTGTATTAATATTCAAATCAAGTGTACACACACTTATGTGATGTTATGTTACTAGAGCGCCTCTTCAACCCCTGTTCCTACTAGGAAACAGCCGTGGACAGCTGCTAAAGGGAGAACTACAAACAATCCTCCTAAACCACCGAGTGTGCCAAACCAGAACAGATACGCTCCGCTGACCGAGAACCGGAGATCTCTTTCTGATGACCTTGATAACCCGTCCTCTTCACACAGCAGGGTAAGGACCAATATCTACTCCAAAAGTAAAAGGCTAGAGGGAAAGCTAACAACTGGGCCTGACACTCTGATTGTGGGTGACTCTGCTGTAAGAGATGTAAAAAGTCTGTGTAGTAAGAACAACACCAAAGTACTCTGTTTTCCCCAGGATGTGGTCTCTGACTTGTCTGAGAAGATCCTGCATATTAGGGCTGAACATCCGACTGTGAAGAATGTGGTACTGCACATTGGAACAAATGATGTTGTGAAACAACAGTCAGAAGTGCTGAAAGAAGACTTTAAATGTCTGTTGGAAACGGTCAGTTCTCTAAATGCAGAGGTGTTCATCAGTGGCCCTCTACCGCCAGTCAGAAGAGGAGTGGAGAGATTCAGCAGATTGTTTGCACTGAACACCTGGCTTTCAACTGTCTGTACTGACCATTCTGTCAATTTTATTGACAACTTTAACTTTTTCTGGGACCGCAGACATCTTTTTAAGGCAAATGGAGTTTGCCTGAACAAGTCAGGAGTGAAATTGTTTATCTCTAACGTATTCAACTGCCTACGTCATCAATCTGTTCCCTCTGCCAAGGACAAGCAACAAGAGGAATCAAAACAAGAGAAAGACACAACACATCGCTCAGAAAACCTTGAAAATCTATCACTGCACCCGCCTGAGGAATGTCTTGATTATGGGAGACAAATGGAGGAGTCTCCACCGCCCTTCACCCCCCCTATCACCTCTGAGGATACTCTTCCTTCACCCCACAGCTCTCTCTACTCTCCGTTCACCCTTTCACCCTCGCCCACCCTCCTGGAGATCGCTGAACACACGAAGGAGATACAGAGGGTTGGCACCGATTCCTTCCTGGAGTTCAAAGACTCCAAGGCGATACACAGGGTTGGCAGCATGTCCTTTACCCCCGCTCCTCAACGACGCCCACCAAAATCACCGCAGAGACGCACACCATCTCCCCCGTCTTCATCACCATGCCTACGTCAACCACCTCCCCCCCCTGGCAGCATGTCCTCTACCCCCGCACCATCTCCCCCGTCTCCATTACCGTGCCTACGTCAACCACCTCCCCCCCCTGGCAGCATGTCCTCTACCCCCGCACCATCTCCCCCGTCTTCATCACCGTGCCTACGTCAACCACCTCCCCTCCCTTCAAGAAAGCATCTGCAGTCTCCGAAGCCTGATAAGGATGTGTGTGTACAAAACGCAGCAAACTAACTGATATGTGCTGGGTCCAGGCTCATGGGCGTATGGCACTCTCAACTCTTTCCAGGACATGCCGGGGCCCTGCCTGCCAGTAGCTTTGCCGATATCTGTGTTGATAGGTAACAGATTAAGAGCGGTGAATCAGCTTAGAAACAGGAAGTGCTCAAACGTTTGTGTGAGTTTATCACATTTAGCAGTGATTCCATGTCAGCCACAGCTTGTCACAAAAAATCTTACCGATAGTGTATCTAACAAACTTAAACTAGCTTTATTAAATGTCAGGTCTCTGGCAGGAAAAACATTTTTAATCAATGATTTTATCACTGAGCACAATCTTGATTTTATGTTTTTAACGGAAACTTGGATTGAACAAAATAACAGTGCAGCTGTTCTTATCGAATCAACCCCTCCCAACTTTAGTTTTATGAGTCAGGAAAGAATGCATAAGAAAGGGGGTGGAGTTGCTATTTTGTTCAATGATTCCATTCAATGCAGGAAGACATCTTATGGGAACTGTAACGGAGGTGATCTCTGGGCCCATAGATCTCGGCCTCCGTTATGGGTAATATAGCACTAAAAACATTGCACAGGAATATAGGCAGCGGGGAGTTCCACATTTACCGGCACCTCCGACGCAGGAAGAAGCGGGAAAAACTGAAGCGCAACATGCGGATGGCAAAGATAACCGAGAAGGTCCGTCAGGAGAGAGAGCGCGTCAGACCGCAGAACCAGCAGGAGCGCATGGAGAGGAAGAAAGAGAAGCTTCTTTTTCTGTTCTGTAGCGCCCGGAGTCTGTCTTTTTTTTTTTTTTCCCTCCCAAACCCCATCCCCTCAGGAAGCCTTTGCCTCCTGTCAGGTCATCATTGTAAATAAGAATTTGTTCTTAATTGATTTTCCTGGATAAATAAAGGTTCTACTACTACTACTTTTCGACTTCACGGCCCCCCCTGAGGAAGCCAAGATTCCTAAGACCTATTTCCTGGGGAGAGGGGTAAGGAAATGTAACGGAGGTGATCTCTGGGCCCATAGATCTCGGCCTCCGTTACGGGTAATATAGCACTAAAAACATTGCACAGGAATGTAATTTATGTAAGTTTGTCTGTCTCTGTTTCCTGGTTTCATGTTAAAAGTGTTCCCCTTCCCCCATGTCTGTGGCTGTTGATTGTGTGCACCTGGTGCCCTGTGTTGTCTCCTCCCCCCCACCTGTGTCGAATTGCTGATTAGTGTGTGTATTTAGGGTCTGTTGCCCTGTCTCTTTTGAGGCTGGTAGTGTGGGTGAGATCCTTGTGGCTGCTGACTGTGTTCAGGGGAACAGCAATTGAGGCTGTGAATCATGTGCTTATGATTTGAATAAATGCCCACACTGGGTTGTATTTTTGGACGTTCTGCCTCTGTCTCCTTGCTTGGTCGGGCCGCTCAATTGTCAGCTTCACAGGAACTTTGCTTCTTTTGAATATGTGGCCCTTCAGCTGAAATGCTCCTCTCGAGCTCTGTTCCGAAATATCTATAGACCACCCAAATACTGTGCAAGCTTTTTTGATGACTTTACTGAACTGCTGTCTATAGTGTGTATTGACTTTGACCGTCTAGTCATTGTTGGTGATTTTAACATCCATGTTGACAACCCCCAGGACAGAGGGGCTAAAGAACTGTTTTGTGTTCTTGATAACTATGGACTGACTCAGCATGTGACGGAGCCCACGCACAATAAGGGGCACACTCTGGACTTAATTATAAGGTTGTGGTGACTGATGTTGCACTCTCTGATCATTCCTGTGTGTTCTTTGAGAGCTCTATTTCTGTTCACAATTTTTTTCAAAAAGAGGTAACCACAAAGCGATATTTAACTGAAAATACTAGGGAAATGTTTACTCAGAATTTTTCTTCCACACTTGCCCCTGCTAACATATCAGTAAATGAGCTAGTAGATCATTTTAATTCAAAAATTAAAAATGTTATAGATGCTATTGCTCCAACTAAGGTAAAGGAAGTGTCTGGCAAGAAAATATCTCCATGGAGAAAGGCCATGACCGTGAGAGCAGAACAAAGAGAGTGTCGAAAAGCTGAACGTAGGTGGTGAAAAACAAATCTCCAGGTTCACTTTGAAATCTATAAAGAGAGACTTGGTCTTTATAATTTGGAATTGAAAAACACACGACAGTCTTTCTCTGACATCATTACCAAAAACAAAAACAATGCACGTGCCTTGTTTGCTACCGTCGACAGACTAACTAACCCCCCAGTGTCAGTAGCCTCTGAATTTCTATCCACCAGGGCGTGCAATGATTTTGCCTTCTTCACTGACAACATTCAGAAAATAAGACAAGCAGTCAGTGCCTCTGCATCAGGTACAGCAAATGTGTTGTCCCTATGTCCACCTAATATCAATTCAAACACCATGACACAATTCCATCAGATTAATGATAAAAACCTAGAGGACATTATTCAACATCTGAAATCCTCCTCCTGCTGCCTTGATATTATTCCAACAGGATTTTTCAAAGATGTTTTTCGTTGCATGGCCTCAGATCTACTTCATATAGTAAACATATCTCTTCACTCAGGTATTTTTCCACAGGCCCTGAAAACTGCAGTCATTAAACCGCTCTTAAAAAAGAATAATCTCGATGCTTCAGTAATGAACAATTACAGGCCCATATCAAACCTGCCATTTCTAGGTAAAATCATTGTCAGGCTTTCGTCCAAACCACAGCACTGAGACTGCTCTTGTAAAGGTCTTCAATGACATCCACTTAAACACAGACAGTGGCAGAACTTCAGTGTTAGTATTATTAGATCTCAGTGCTGCGTTTGACACTGTTGACCACAACATATTACTGACCGACTAGAACACTGGGTGGGACTTTCGGAAACAGTTCTAAATTGGTTTGAATCCTACTTAAAGGACAGAAAAAACTTTGTTTCTATTGGTAAATACACATCTGAGTTGACAAATATGACATGTGGGGTACCTCAAGGCTCCATCTTGGGGCCTCTTCTCTTTAACATCTACATGCTACCACTGGCTCAGATAATGAAAAACAACAAAATAAGTTACCATAGCTATGCGGATGACACACACATTTACGTAACAATTTCACCAGGAGACTATGCTCCAATTCAAACACTGAGTAAGTGCATTGAACAAATCAATGACTGGATGTGTCAGAACTTTCTCCAATTAAACAAAGATAAAACTGAGGTAATGGTTTTTGGAGCCAAGGCAGAACGTATACAAGTTAGCGCTGAGCTTCAGTCTGCAATGTTCAAAACAACAGATAAAGCCAGAAATCTAGGTGTAGTCATGGACTCTGACCTGAGTTTCAACAGTCACATTAAAACAGTTACTAAATCAGCCTACTATCACCTAAAGAATATATCTAGGATTAAAAGACTAATGTCAGAGCAGGATTTGGAAAAAGTTGTCCATGCTTTTATCTTCAGTAGACTCGACTACTGTAATGGTGTCTTTACAAGTCTCACTAAAAATATATATTAGAAAGCTGCAGCTAATTCAGAACGCTGCTGCTCGAGTCCTCACTAACACTAAGAAAGTGTATCACATCACTCATGTTGCTTCCTGTGTGTCAAAGAATAGATTTCAAAATACTGCTGCTGGTTTATAAAGCTTTGAATGGTTTAGGCCCAAAATACATTTCTGACCTACTGCTAAATTATGAACCACCCAGATCTCTCAGGTCTTCAGGGACTGGTCAGCTTTCTGTCCCCAGAGTCAGAACTAAACATGGAAAAGTAGCGTTTAGTTATTATGCTCCAAATATCTGGAACAAACTCCCAGAAAACTGCAGGTCCGCTGCAACTCTGACTACTTTTAAACTTTTCTTTCTATTCACATCTTAAACTGCACTGTAACTTTTATCCATGTATTTTTTCTTTTAATGTTTCTTTTATTATCTTTTATTTTTAATGACTGATTTTAAATGCCATTTTCTTAATGTCTTTCGTTTTTTGTAAAGCACTTTGAATTGCCTTGTGTTGAACGGTGCTATATAAATTGCCTTGCCTTGCCTTGCCTTGCCTTGCCTTGCTAAAGTGCTGATTCTGGGTCTGGCCATTTAAGGCCCTGACACACCAAGCCGATTTCGGCCATCAATAGATGTCTGGCCGTTGATGAGCGTCCTGTCGCCCAACTCAGATTGGTTTGTCCCGCACCGTCGTGTCTTTTCAGCCGTGCCGACACCTTCCGCGGCCGATTCACCATGTTGAATCGGAGGCTGTCCGCACAATAAATCACTCTGATTGGCTGTTCAGCTTAGCGGATCAGTGCATGAGGATGTGGTAACACATTTTTTTATTGTATTACTTACTATTTTTATCTTATTGTATTTTTAGTTGATTGTTTACATTGTACAGTTCTACATTTGATAATAAACCACTTTTTATAATCTTGGATTATAATTACTGATGCATTGAATGGGAGGCGTGTGGTGCAGCCGAATAGTGCATTGGTGTTCGGAACAGGGGGGCACAGGTTCAAACCCCACTGCAGTCAGTATGTCGTTGTGTCCCTGGGCAAGACACTTCACCCCAAATTGCTCCTGTGGAGATTGTCCACAGTATTGAGTGTGTAAGTCGCTTTGGATACAAGTGTCAAGTAACATGTAATGTAATGTAATGAATGTGGTAGCAGCAGTACTTTAAGGTTGCCAGCCACAATGCTTAAATAGTTTATTTTTGCTTCAGAGAGCTGAAGTTTGTATCACGCAGTCTTCCGGTTGCCTCTTTTGAATGACGAATACACACTACCGGCGCCTGCTGGTAAGGAGAGTTATTGCCACTCACACATGCGCAGTGTGTATGTGTATGGAAGCAAACAAGAGACAGAAGTATTTGAATTTGATCAGATACCGAATTTATAGCATTGAAAATAATTACTTTGAAAATCATGTATCGGAATTTTTTTGCTCCGAATTTACCTATGTGAAATAAAAATGTAACAATTCAAGTTAAAACAATTAGAATAGTGAAATTCAGATCCCAAAAATTCAAGTGAAAAAAATTCAAATGTACAATTTCGGTGACATCAAAAATGTCGGTGTTTAAAATTCGATGTCCAAAATTGCGATGCAACATCATTCGGGCTACTCAGACAGGATAAGCAATCGAGCCCGAATGCAATCAAACCGACTTCTGGCCTATCAGAGCCAAGCGGCGAACTCCGGGAGTGCGGTGAAACCCAATGCTGCAAACTGTAGGCGATGGATGCTGATTTTCTTTTTACTTATAGTGAAAACTACCCTTGGATGATGGTAAGGTAGACTAAAAGCTTTAGGAATCCAAAGTACAACATATAATAAGTACCCTGTATCAAGATTGATGCAAAACAAGTGACATTTTACCTTTTTAGAGAGGTCTAGCAAAACAAACTCCACCTCTGAGGTGATTTGGGTGGAAATGGGGTTTTACCGTTTCTCTGGAACCCATTTGTCGATTTTGGTGGTTGACATCTCTTTCTGACCGTTAGAGCCAATAGAATCGAAGGGGAATCTCCCCACTCACACACAGTCAAAAACAAAAAGGTGTGGGCTTCGCACACCCAGTTTTGCTCCAGAGTGAAGCTGTCTCTAGCTCTGACTTCTAGAAACGGAAATGCAGGTTTATTGCTTATGGATTATCAGAAATGATTCAAAGGGATACAGACACATTGGATTAACCTATGGACTAACTTCAGCAGCATTTTTATCGTTTTAATGTCATTGAAGGCCACTTTTGACCAGACTACGACACAGGCAGGGTGCGAACTGGAGGGGAGCAGGGGGAGCTATAGCTCCCCTAGTGGTGACATGAGCTCCCCTGGGAACAAGGTTTGTGAAATTTGGAGGGAGCTCTCTAAAATACTGATATGATTTTGATTGAAGTTTGCGTAGCCCATACATGCTCGGGAAATCTGTTGACATGAACATGATCCATCGGGACGTTTCATGTAAATGTAGACCTGTGGCACCACCCCGTGTGCAACAGATCTTCTCTTTATAATAGGCCTATGTCTGTGCTGTTGCTATTAATGCGCGGATGAACATTTACCCCCCCCCCCCCCCCCCCCCCGCAAAAAAAAAAATCCCAGCTCCCCAGGTTACCGTGGTATAGTTCGCACACTGGACACAGGTGAGCCATGTTAGCGTTTTTAGCTACCTAGCGCCACATGTTTTGATGTCTGTTCTTGTTATTATCTCCGCGAGTTCGTATAATTGAGTGATAATGAGGGTACCCTTCGATTTTGTGTCACCTCATGATGTGAAACGATGGGTTGGATGTGCAGCAAAGATAAATAATAAGGTTTTGTGAGTGAATTTCGGTGCAGTAATCTGTTAGCATTTTTCGCTCGTTGCTAATTCAGAGGCTCAGCATTAGCATTGTGGGGGTTTTTTTGAGAAAAAAAATTAAAATGATCAGTTAGATGAGTTTCTTCCCGTTACATGGATATAAAACATTCATAGTTTATTAAATGAACATGCCCTCAGACACTGTTTCCTGCCCCAGTACCTGGGTCTCTCGGGCTTAACAGGTTCTGATCTGTACGTCCTATGTGCTTAAAACATGTCTGGTTTGAATATTTAACATCCTTGTGGATCAAACTCATTCTGGGTATCATTAAAGCTTCATGCATGATGCAGGACACACTCCTCTTGATGAAGCATGTGACTCAGGGGGCAGGGTTACATGCTGCTAGAGTTTCATGAAAGTGGAAACTCTGTCTGTCAGCAGTATTGTTGTTGAACTGACTGCAGTGGGAGTCCACTGACAGCTGATACACACAGAGGAACAACAAGGCAGGTGTCATGCAGGTATAGTGTTATTATCTGCATCCTATTCATCATAATGTCTGTTTGATTGGTGATTCATACTCTGTGTTTTTCTGCTGCAGTGTTCTCTGTGCAGGCTGCGAACCCACCAGTGGTGTTTCCTCCTCTTCAACGTCCTCCTCTTCCATGCCCTGTTGTTTGGGGCGGACTTTGTGGAGGAGTACCTCCTGCAGCCCACGCCGGGGGTTTACACTGATGGCCTGGTTGTTGACGTGAGAGAGAAAGCAAGGAAATTAGACCTGAGTAAAGCCAGGGAGAACGTGTCCCAGGCCTACCCTATCGCTAACCCAGACGCCTGCAGAAACTCAGACCTCTTCCTTCTCACCCTCGTCTTCAGCTCCCCCGCTAATGTCACCCAGAGGGATGCAGTCCGGAGGACGTGGGGAACCCAAACACTCACTCAAGGCTTCCCAGTGCGGACACTCTTCTTCTTAGGATGGACTGAGACTTTCTCTGCACAGGAGGCTCTTATGATAGAGTCTGAGCTCCATGGGGATCTGGTGCACGGTCATGATGTGGCTGATTCGTCCCTCCGGGGCCCAACAGAGAGGACAATCCTGGCCCTCCGCTGGGTGATCGCCTTCTGTCCTGTTGCACGTTTTGTCTTGCTGACAAAGGACTCTGTATTTGTGAACATCCCTGCCATTGGAGGCTACTTACTCGGGCTGCACAGGCACCCTGAGGACCTTTACTTAGGACGGGTGATCCAGAGAGACTCCCCTGATAGGAACCTTAACAGTCCTGGCTACCTACCTCCAGCTCTTTACCCTAACAAGTACCTGCCCGAGTATTGTGACGGGGCGGCTTATGTTCTGTCCCAGGATGTGGTCCGGAAAGTGTACATAGCATCAGCTGCAGTCCGTGCTCCGGTGCCGGCGGATGTTTTTGTGGGTGTTTGTGCTCAGAAGGCCGGGGTGACACCGACCCACAGTGCCAGGTTCTCAGGGGAGAAACACATCCACTACAACGCCTGCTGCTACCGCTACCTGTTCAGCTCTGCAGGAATGGAAGGCCATGCGCTGGATACAGTTTGGGCAGATCTGGGACTGAAGGGGGGGGTATGCTCTCTGTTGCAGACATACAAAGGTGTGGTGACCTGCAAGGCCCTGACCTACCTGGAAAAACTGCCCTTCTTCAGGTCCAAGGGAGAAGCCCAGTCTCACGGTTCAGTGATAGAGTGATCGGTTCATAGGTGTTGCTTGTCAGGGAACGACAGATTGACAGGTAGAAGGGTTGAGTGTAAAAATAAGTGTGTAAATACGTTTGTTTCCTTGCGTAAGTGTGTGCCAGTATTTTTATTCTACATTAGTTGTCACTTGTTAGATGCTTTTATCCAAAGCGACTTACATACACTCCTTTCTGTGGACAGTCCCCACAGGAGCAGTTTGGGGTGAAGTGTCTCGCCCAGGGACACAACGACATGCTGACTGCAGTGGGATCTACTTAAGTAAAAGTAGTATTACCATAGGTGTAGAAATACTTTGTTACAATTAAAAGTCCTGCTATCCAAATCTTACTTAGGTGAAAGTGCAACAGTATTATTATTTGAATATGCTTAACATCTCAAAATAATACATTTAATATGTAATTGAATTATAATAACGAATGCATTAATGTGACAGGACAAGACACTAGGGAAACAAGCATTAGTTATTTTTTTTGCGAGTGAATTTAATAATAAGCTGTCATGTTTATTTCCACAGTTTTTGGTGGCCTTTCCATATAGCGTAGTACCGGCTAGTGTGTATTTCCCCCCAGTTTTTCCGGCCCCATAAAATCGTGATTCTATGGCCAGGGACAACGAAGCTGAGTATGCTAAACTAGAGAGGGAATCGCTAGCAAGGGTGGTACTACATGCATACATAGAGTATCTTATATCATCTTCCCATTATACACACATGCATTTCCAAACATTTGGACTACCTATGTTGCAAATGTATTATCTTTTCAATTTATACACGGCATCTATTGCACGTCTGTCCGTCCTGGGAGAGGGATCCCTCCTCTGTTGCTCTCCCTGAGGTTTCTCCCATGTTCCCTTTAAACTGTGGGTTTTCTTCGGAAGTTTTTCCTTGTACGATGTGAGGGTCTTAGGACAGAGGGTGTCGTATTGTCATACTGATATGTATGGCTGAATTCCCCCATCCAATCTCTTCACATTGGTCAAAACTTGTTCCTCTGCTGACGAGTCCGAACTGAAATACCCCACCATGTTTCCGTGTGTTGACAAAGTGAACGCATGGATGACGTCACGACCATCATGTGACTACTGAAAATGGCAAACATGGCGGCGGCCAGACGGAATATACAGGTCTTGATAAAAAAAGAGCTATAAAATCATTATTTACCGGGGAATATCGCTGATTTCTTCAGGGTATGGTTTAAACATAACGTTTCACTAAATACTGAAGTTTTGATTAATTATCTAATGAGTGGACCATTCCTTTAAAGAACTCAGAGACCTTGCATTGCTTTGCTCTTATTAAACATGCAGTGAGAAAAGCAAATCCCTTTACTTCCTGGGAGATGGCAGTGAAGCACAGTCTGCGCAGTCCTAAAAGCTTGATACATTTGTGAATAGAATATCTCAGAATTAGTTATACAGTATCACAAGAAAAACTACTTCCCAGAATAAATTGTACCAAGGAGGACATCTAGTGCCCGGTTGAGATATAGAAACACACTGACAGGACACAGTTCTTCTGGGGTTATGAATAGTTAGCAATGTATATAAAGGGATGGTTTTTTGCTGTGTTTATCATCATTTCAGACACCAGAGGCAGATGCACCATTACCCCATGTGCTAGGACTAAAATAATCCATGTTTTCTCAAAGGTGATTTGTAATTCTTTCATGAACTCTAAACACAAGGTAAATACACTGTGAGCAAGTTGCACATTTTTTTGTACAGATAAAAACATTTAAGGAACTATAAATAGTATCGTGGAACAACTCTTTATTTCCAACCTTAAACACAGGAGATACATCTATTTAGATCAGACAGAAAATGAACAACCGGAGAGTTTTGTGTTCACTGGAAGGTGTGATCCACCTGCAGTAAAAGTCTGTCCCACTTTCATTAGATGTTCCTGCAAATGACACCCTTTAAATGCTGCTCAAACTACTGCTTATCTCCCTGCAGTCCACAAAAGGAAAGTTTGGCCTGGATCCCACAACCGCTAGCTAACCAAACAGAGCCTCCGTGTCCTACTAACATTTTCGTTTGTGTTTGACTGTCAGCGGTTCACACTACTCCACCTTGGCTCGGCTCCATTGTGTCTGCAGAGCTTTCCCTGGCTGCCTGTCTCACCTCATCAGGCCAAGGTTTTCACAGAAGAACATCTCAGCATGTCTACAATCTCTCTGGCTGCTGGCCAGTCATAGCAACAATTTGTCTGGCATACCATCAGTGTAAAAGTGGGATCGCTCTGCAGGGTTAATCTGGATTTATTAGCATCAACACCTTCCATTCATGGCCTCAGCACCACACGATGGCTGACCTCTCATCTCTCCACCTGTCTCTGTGTCTGTTCGTAAACAACAGCCCCATGATTCTTTAGTCTTTTGTACTCGCTACCATCCTACTTGTGCTGGGAATTCCTTTCAAACCAACAGAGCTTAACAGGACATTCGGTAGGAGAGAATATTTCCCCTGCTCTTACTCTGGTTTTTGAGTGCTAGAAACTGTCAAAGACGCATCTCAACACAGATATTTTCTTTTAGATTGATATCTTAAGGCTCTGTCTATCGCCTAGGACCCACTGATGGAATCCCTTGCATTTTCAGCATTATAAACGTAATATATGCGACGACACTCTGGGGGAATGGATACAGTTTGGATCTCTGGGAAGTGAGAAAGACATTTTTAAGATTAAGAGGCTTATTTGTCAGATGCACAATATCTACAGCGCAGTTGTTAAGAATTAAAATCTTAAATCCCAGCCTCTTCAAACAGTACAATATCCTAAAAAAAAACACTAAAAAAGAGAGATATAAAATAGTGTGAATTACTTAATGTTACAAATGAAATGAAAAAGGAATAAGTAAAGTATATACATAGGAAGTAGCATGAGATAAAACAAGAAAGCGGAAAGACACATATCCTATAAACGCAAAATATTCCTTAAAATAGTTTGAGTCAGAAATGCATATCAGCTGTGGACCTGTCCACACTTCCCGAAAAAAACCCAAAACTGCTACTGTAGGATTGAAAAAGTTGCAGTCATTCTTCAGACAAAGTCATCAACATAAAAAAACTGGCTCAAAAACTCGGTCGAGGTCTGGAAGGAGTTTCCAAGAGAAAGTGGAAACAGGGTCTGCAGAGCGGGAAATCCATCAGAACCCCCCCCCCACACACACACACATGCACACAGCAACACACATACACACACACACACACACACACACACACACACACACACACACACACACACACACACACACACACACACACACACACACACACACACACACACGCACACACACACACACACACGCACACACACGCACGCACGCACACACACACACACACACACACACACACACACACACACACACACACACACACACACACACACACACACACACACACACACACACTCCTAACAGCCTGCAGAGATTGTTAGTGTGAGGTCGAGGGGTCGGTAAGCTGCATGTGGGTGGTGCAGCTCTGATGAAAGCCTCCCCTCAGAGACACGCAGGGGGGAAGGACTCATCCAACCAGAGGAAAAGGGTTTTATTTAGACTGTTTACTCTGACAAAACAAGTCTCCACAGCCGCACCGCTGATTTAGAGGGAGAGCTAACGTCCATGCTGATGAAAGAAATCAGTGTCTGTCATCTTAATGTTGCATGTTTGTGCACATGTGTCATTGGAGAACACACAGTGTGCGTCCTCAGACATGAGTGTGCACTCTTTATGGATTCCTGTGTATTCAGATCAGAGGCTCAGTGTTCCTTTCACCTGCTGCCCACCATCATTTACGTAGAAGCGGTAACCTCAAGGATAAACCCTCTTTTTTTCACGACATCTGTGGTTTCTTCTCCTTTCCCTCTTTGTAAATGCCATAATCTTTCCTATGAGGTTTAGGTGACTCTGCCAAGCCGGTTTGTGCCTCTCACACAGTGCACGTCTGACTTCTTGTGTTTTAATTATACTATTTTTATAGCTTTCACTGTTCTTACAAAAAACTGTTTGGTTTAAAAATAATACTCCATCTGAATGAAATGAAGCACAATAAACAACAGATAATTCAGTACAATTCTCCAGGTGGCAGGTCTGGGGATGTACTCTTATACAGCTGAAGACCTTTTACTCAACAAAGTACTTCTTTTGGGTGCCTTTTCACTTTGAGAGGTTTGGCTGTATAGAGATATTTAAGGGCTTTACTCTGCTATTTTGAGTTTTCCCTTTCCTGTAGTGTGTTATACAGTTTCTGTGCATGTGAATGGTCTGTCTGCAACGGCTAAAATCCCTGTGTTCCCTCCAGAGGGAGTTTCTCTCAAGTGAGATGTAATGTAGGCGGTTGACCAATCACAACAGACCACAACTAAATACAAATATGAACCTGAAATTAGTATAATATGGCTGATTTAAGATTCTTAAACAGAAATAAAAAGCACTGATAGAAGCAGCAAAGAGGAAAATACAAAGGTAGTAGTTACATTAAATGAGGACACACTAAAGCGTATAGGACATGTCATGTGTGAAATCACAGAATGAAAACCCTCCTTTAAGTTATTAGGCTATAGACTACTGCTTCCCTCAGCTCAAGGATTTAAAGCAATTTTTGTATATGTGTAGTGTGTGTGCAGAACGTGTGAAATTATGATCCTTTATATTTATCTCAGTTTTTTATTATCCCTGTCCATCTTCAAGATCTAAAACTAAAAGTAGCTGCCACTCTGAGGGAAACAACATGGTGCTGACTGGCAAAGAAAATCAGAATGGGGTGAGAGGGTAGCACTATTCCTACTTGAGGATGTAACCACGCCGCCGTGTGTAGGGGCCGTAAGGATTAGTAACATGTATTGTGTTTATGTGATGACATTTGGAGATCTTTAAACACAATGAGAAAATGCGTTAGCATTCACGCTAGCGTTAGTCATACTAGCCTGTATACATGCTTATTGCACAGCTAGCATTAGCTATACTTACCTTGTTTACACTTAGCGGTCCTATGTGTTAATCTGTGTATGTTACACTTGCATGTTTGAGATCATTAAGTGCCTTGTAACTTATTTTTGTATAGTTTCACTTGTATAATTTCAGTGGACTGCAAATAAGTCAATAAAGGAGCGGCTGCTCCTTTATTGACTTATTTGCTGGCTCTCAAAAGAGTTTGGCTGGCTGTTTAATCTATGTTCACACTGAGACAGTACAACACATAGAGAGAACAGTACACCTAGTGTGTAAGTACATACAAGCAGGTCACACAGTATGATCACAACTACATAAACTCTGTTAAAAATCTGTTTTTATTTAAAAAGTACAGGCTGCATATGTGTTCTCAGCCTTCGAGAAACTTTACATGTTTTGTTATGTGTTTGAACCGGTCTGAACCTCTCTTTAGTGGTTCATTAATAAAACAGATATTTGTGTGCTTTGTTCATGTACTGTTAAGGTTAATTTCAGTAGTTGTGTGCTATAATGTATTTACAAAGTGTGAAGAGGTGGCAACTTTAGAATAGGGAACCTGTTCAGGTCAATTAGAGTCAAATTACTAGCTTATGCCCCTTTCACACCAACGCGGTTCCAGGGCCGGTTCGGAGCTGGAGCTTGAAAAGCACCGTTTTTTCTTGTTCACACCGCAGTGGAGCCGCCTCTAAGCTCCGGAATCCGGTTCAGTTCAAGCACCAAAAAGTTGTCGGTCAAGAAAGCAAGCACCGCATACAGTACGTCACAATGCTTACGGCGGAGGTGGGGGCAGGGGCGGGATCAACCTCTAACAACAACAAAAAGCCTGTGTTTTATCCAGTTTGTACACAACGATGGAAAACCTAAAACTTAACAAGCAGCAGTGGTCCACTGAAGAGACCAGCTACCTACTGGGAATCTGGTCTTCCGAAGAGGTATAGAGGAAGCTGGAGGGGAGCACGCGGTCCAAAGCAATTTTACAACAATTGCAGCAAGAGGTGGCAACCGCTGGTTTTGACCGTACTTTTTATTTTTTATTTAACATTTATTTAACCAGATAAAAGCATTGAGATAGAATCTCATTTGCAATGTTGAACAGATTGGCAACAAATTGAAAAAAGTCAAGAAGGATTATCGGGACCAAAAGCGAGACCTCGGACGGAGTGGCAGCGGTCGTCCGAAAACAAGTCCACATTTTGACTTGCTAGACTCGGTCCTCGGAGACAGACCGACGAGTGGTTTTGGATCCATGGTGAACTCGCTTTCTCTCTTATCGATTGTGTTGCAGGACGAGTCGCTGAACGCGCGGAGCTCATTTGATGCCGGTGAGTTATGCATTACCGATTTGATTTATTTGTGACTTTTTGTTTTACAACATAAACTGAACCATGTAGCTATCGACAGACCTCGCAATAAAAGCTAAAGTTGACCTACTACAGCTACCGGATGTGCATCCAAACCAATAATAGCGCTATCATGCTAATGCTAACAATAGAATTAGCACAGCCCCACCTAGTGTCAGCAGAAAGTATTAAAATAATGATTACAACAAAATGCAAATAATAAATTAAAATATATATAAAATATATTTTAAGATCATGTTTAATCATCTGATTCGTCTGTACATTGCTGTTTTAGTATGTGTTCTTCTAATTAGTGTCTACAGTGTGTGCCTATTGAGCTGTTTAGAGCCATGTGGGACAGAACCCGATCCTGCCCCTCCCTCTCACTGTCGAAGTGAACGGTGACTGCAAAAACTACACTGCGCATGCTCAGAGTATTTTCCTATTTAATGTGTGTGGCAAACAAATAATGACCATAGGGGCATAGTGCTGCCATCCCCACCATACGTCATCTCACATCATTCAGAGCTGATTGGCTGTAAGTACGTGTGCCGCGAAAAGTGTGGTGTGTGAAGAGGAGACGAGGGACGCGTCCTAAAACCAGGAAGTAAGCTGCGCATGGCTTCCCTCCACAAAAAAGCAATGAGATTTCTCCATAGGATTTTAGAAAATAGCTCGAAATAAGATCTGTGGGAAACGTAGCTGTTAGATAAATGTACGTTTTGTTCAGCCGGATAATATCCACATGTCTACCCTACTTTTATCATTTTCTAATCATAAATCCATCATTTAGAGTTATGATAGACTTCTGAAACTACAAGAAGATAAGGAGGACTTTTACAAAAAAGTAATAGAGATTTTTGTTTACATTACAAAAATTACATTGTTTCGGTATCCTTCTGTTGAACTGTCTGTTTACAATTAATTGAAGCATCAGACTAAAAAAGCTTTTGAAAATAATATTATATTTTGATTTAGGTCAAAATATAATATTTGTAAACCTGAAGAGTCAGTGCCAGTGCCTCGCCAGCCATGAACCTCACTGCAGAAGCTTATATATAGACATCTACGTTTTTTGTGCCCCACCACTTTTGTACATATAGAAACCCCACTGCATAATAGTAATACTTTTCCCTGTTGCCATGTGCATTTACAACCCAGTCTCACGGCATTTCGTGTTCACCAACACGATTTTTAATCTATTGATTCGTGTTCACCAACACGATTTGCCCCTTTTTTTCGTGTTGCACAGCACGATTTTAAAATAAATGGGGCTCAGAGCCTCAGGATACTGAAATCTGTATTTTATCTTATCTTTTTTTTCCTTCTAATTTGTTATTCTTTTCAAAATAACACACTGTTATTTACTCACCAATAACACACAATTATCCTTGCTTTTATTTATTGGTTTAATTCCATAATCTCGGGCTTTTTTGGCGTCCGTCAGGAACTGAATTTCAAAATAAATATAACCGGAAACAGACGTAGGCATTTCGAGCGATTACCCAAGATCCTCAGCTATGGTTTTAAGCTCGCTGATTGGATGTGTTAGCCGCAATGCATGCTGGGATTTGGTGTTTATATTATATGAAATCCGGAAAACATTTTAAAAGAATAAAATGATACTTAATTCCGAGTGCTATTGCTTTTCTCTTTGAAAGTCATCACATAATGGCATTGTAATACACGGTTCGGCTGCATTACATATTACAGATCTGCCGTAGTTCTTTATTTATAGAGCCCTGATGAGAAGACCTTTGGAAAAACTGGAAGAAATGCCGCCGAAACTGAATACTTGACGTGGATCATAAATATATCAACAATCAAACAACATCTTCAATTTCTCTTCACACAATACGACTTTTACATTTGATCTAATTTATAGATAGGTTATATTTACACCATAACGGTGCACAGCTGATAGAAAAGGACTGTAGTTTTTAAAGATATTACTGATTTTCTTTGAATGTAAGAATGTAAATACTGAGTCTGAAATAGTATAGCAATATGCTGTAAAATTATGTGAAAGCATGAATAAAACTATACATCTTCAGATGTTGTACATACACACTAATAATACAAAGTTATTATGGCTGTGTGTACCTTGTGTGCACCTCCTAGTGGTTAAAGCACGTTATTGAATTATTGTTTTTATGTGTTATATTTGATTAAAAAAATATTAAGAGTACATACTTTCATAGGGGGAAAGTATAAATATAGAAATATAGAATATAACAAATCAAGAAGATACTATAAGTGTTCTCTACAATAAAACAGTTTAGTGCAGGATGTACAAAGATATGAATAGGAGGAGGTGCAAAACAGAAAAACGGATTAACCTTTATTTAAACATTAAATAACAGATTAAGGTCTTCTTTTAAATAAGAAAACAACTTTGGGGGTATCTATCTACAGATAAATATTAAGCCTGACAAAGTACTTAACGTCTAATATATTGCTTTCCTGCAATGTTAACTATGTTGAAGCACTTATTTTAACTGATATTATACACATTAATTATACTCTTATGTATGTAGATAGAATAAGAAATGTGCAGAATATGACAGTTTAATGGTGGAGGTACACACATGTTGATAGATGTCTTGTAATGCACTGTTGACGAACCTGTGACCCAAGTGTTTCATTCATTGCATAACTACACCGTAGTTGTGTATGATATGTCAATAAACCTTTGAAATCTTGAAAGGGATGTGCAAAATAGCCATAATATACAGTCTTTAATTAACTATTAGTAGAGAATAACGAGTAATGAATATACTTTATTACTCGTTTCCATTCATGTCTATTGCAGATACATGTTTAGTCTTCTCAAGCACCAACTATCAAATATCTCTCCTGATTGTTGGCACTTGACAATCACCTTACCTGAATTTTACTCAGGTGTAACTAAAGTCTGATTTAAGGGTTGTTTATATTTCACATAATTAATCAGAATCTGCAAAGTAACTCAAATAAATGCAGTGGAGTAAAAATACCAGGTTAACCTCTATATTGTGGTGGAGTAGAATTACAAAGTAGCAATGAGCTGTCATGTAGGTATATATTAATGCTATATATTAATGCTGCGCATTATGGACACAAGCGATTTTCACCCATTTATTAATTATATGTTCTACATTTGATAACACCAATGTGTTTAATAATGGCAACTTCTAATTGTGGGAAAAAACGAAAACGTTCAGTAGAGACGTCCCATAGAACATTTTGCGAAACACAATAGCCAGCATGTGTAGTTCTGGAGGGGTGTTCGATTCCAGTTTTGGATAGACTGGCGTGGTTTCGTTCCATTTCACACAGCTGTTTGACGCTCTGCGATAGCTGGGGATTATGGGTAGTGTAGTGTCTTCGGCCATCCTAAACTCAGAAATGTTGACAATCGCAATGATGCTCGAAATGTCCCTTATAGGCCTACGTCTGTTTCCGGTTATTTTTATTTTGAAATTCAGTTCCTGACGGACGCCAAAAAAGCCCGAGATTATGGAATTAAACCAATAAATAAAAGCAAGGATAATTGTGTGTTATTGGTGAGTAAATAACAGTGTGTTATTTTGAAAAGAATAACAAATTAGAAGGAACAAATATTTAAAAATACAGATTTCAGTATTCTGAGGCTCTGAGCCCCATTTATTTTCCTCACAGACGGCAACAAAAGTCCGAAATTATACGATTTAAAATAAAAGCAATAATTGTGGCTTGATATTGAGTAAGAACATGTTTTTATGAACCACACAGCTTCCGGTCTTCCACGACCCGACCGGAGAAAAAGACGTGCTGCAGCCTGCAGGCACGAAACACGTTACCAGTAGAAATACATTGCTTTTAAAATCGTGCTGTGCAACACGAAAAAAAGGGGCAAATCGTGATGGTGAACACGAATCAATAGATTAAAAATCGTGTTGGTGAACACGAAATGCCGTGAGACTGGGTTGGCATTTATCATGACATAGTCATTGTAGTAGTTGTTTAAGTTATGCAACTGCAGCCATAATAACAATACAACATTTCATTACACAGTATATAATATACATCTCATAAAATGTCATGAATACCGTGTTGACTTTATTATTTTTCCTTTTGTAGTTAAAAGGAAGCGGGATTCGTTATCTGGCCTTCTGATGTATATGGAGAAAAGTGACGTGAGGGATGAGAGGCTGGAGCACAGCCAGGCGATGCTTCAGGAGGTGCATGGGGCCAATACTGAGTTCCTACAGGTTTTCAGCAGAATCGAGCAGAACAGCCACTCAATGCTTGGTTCACAGGATTGTGAAGCTGATGGAGACCAACTACAAAAGCTGACCTTATTTTTGTATGTAAATTGTTCATACCTTTTTTGTACCTTTTTTGTATGCACATTCTTTTTTTATATACACATTATTCTAGTATATAAAGTATATTCTCCACACCTTTTTGTGAATAAATCTTGTTTATATACGAATATTGTCCATACATATAATAAAATAAACAAAATTCAAAAGTCATGTCTGATCCATTGATTTTATTGAAAAAAAGGATAGGCATGATACAATTAGATTAAGTTTAACTGCAGCAATATTAGTAATGTTGTGCAACGACAGAAATGTTGAGAGAGTCTCATTTTATGTTGTTTTATGGTTGTATTGTCTTCCACTTCCTGTGTTGTTTGTCACTCACCATTTCCCTGTCATTCCAGGCTCCCTGGCTGAAGTCGAATAGTCCATTTAGCTTAGGAACCTTCCTAAAGGAGTGAAATGACCCGGAAGTCCCTCAGTGGCAGCCATGATAAGTGCCGTTCGAATTCTCGAGAATGATGAGAATGATAGGAAAGGAGGTTTCAAACTTCCTTTATAACTTCCTTTAGCTTAGGAACCAGTGGACCTCCCTAACCGACAGGAGAAGCGAAAGTGCTGCCCCACAATGCCTTGCAGCCGCAGCATTTGCCGTCACTCAACAGTCGGCCGTTCACGGAAACAACCGATTATGACCGAGAAATTATATCATGAAAGTTACGGTGCTTATTAAGCTTTTTAAAACATAGGTGGTAAGTTGCCAAAGTGCTTTGTTTTGAACGTTCATCAGTATTATAATCAAAAAGAGAAATATGAACGTTAGTTTTCACTGAAATGATCAAATAAAGTCAACATTTCAGTCTTTACTGAGCTGTGTGGGGTTTGTTCAACTTTTAAAAGATGTTTGAATGGTGATATACACAGTGATAGATGTTAAGGACTAACGTTTATAATAAATACATTTGTATTGATTTTAAGATCTTTAGTTCATACAATCATACGTATTGGGATCATTGGTATTAATGTGGACCGGAGGGAGAGGGTGACGAGCATAAGTTTCACTTTCCTTTTTTATTTCAATTCCAACTTTGGTCCTGAAGAATATGTTTCTCTGTTGTCCCCGTTCATAAAGCAAAGCAGCAGCATCAGAGCACGGTGCAGAGTCTCTAGATGAGTTCACAGTAGTCCCTCGTTCTTATTAAACATCCATGTTGTAGTCCGCTGTATAGAAAACTGTAGCTTCCATAGTTTCCCCACAGCAGCAGACGCACACAATGACGTCCGCTGGCGCATTATAAACACGTCGGATAGTGAAAGTGCATTCGCATTCTCTAAAGTACCTCAGTCTCTTCTCCTAAGTCCTTTTGAATTCTCCTATCCACTATCCCTTAACCCGTGACGTTTCACTCAGAGGTCAAGGAATAGACGATAGGGTTAGAACTTAGGAGCTGATTTTTAAACTATCCGACCGCAGCCCCTGATCATCTACCTTTTGTGTGTCTCCCTCGCTCATCAGCACCAGCCCGCCCCTGATTGTTCCCACCTGTGTCTTGTTATCCTGTGTTTAAATTCTCCAGTCTCCCATGTGTTCTTTACACTTTTTTTTACAAGAATATAGTCTAAACCACATGTGTCAAACTCAAGGCCCAGGGGCCAAATCAGGCCCTTGGTGGATTTAATTTCGGCCCGCAGGATAATTTTTAATTACTATTAGATCTGGCCTGCCGGTATATTGCAGCACGCCTTCACTCCATCCTGAGGGTCTCCTCAGCTCAGAGCCTGAGCCCAAACATTGATGAACTTGCACCCAAGATGAGATGCCAGTATCTGAACTAGCATCACAGAGCAGCACACTGAGTTTACATGGATGTTTCCTTTTGTACTTTTTTTCTTGCGACAACAGGGCATGTTTGTTTTTTCTTTGAGGGAAATTGTTTTTTTGAAGCTGTTGTTGGCCTGTGGGAAAATGTAATCATAAGAAATGACTGCAGATAGAGCCATAAGAAATGAATGCATCTAATTATTTATTGTGTAATGTTGTTTTTATAGGCAATCATTTAAGCTTTGTTAGTTCCAGGTTTAATATGTGCAATAAGTTCATTTCAATACGTTTTGCAATAAACATTGCCCTCGACTAGTACCGATTTTTAAATGTTGGCCCACTGTGTATTTGAGTTAAGAATATAGTCTAAACCGTTTGGGTATGCACTTTTTTTTATAAGAATATAGTCTAAACCATTTGGGTATGCACTTTTTTTATAAGAATATAGTCTAAAACCGTTATGGTATGGGTATGTACGAGCCCTGGAGGGTTCATAGAGAGAAAAATAAATAAAACGAGGCCACGCTTTATTTACTTGTGCGCACGAGATGTAATTCGTGGCCTCAATTTAAATTAAACGAGGCCACGCTTTATTAATTTGTGCTCACGATATACTTTCTCGTGCGCACAATATACTTTCTCGTTCGCACGAGATACTTTCTTATGGTAAAACACATCGAACTGCCCGATTATTACGCCATATTATTAGTTTTATGAAGAATATGTCCGGTCGCCAGGACGTGTGTGTGTGGGCATTTCTTTATGATAGTGTCGTTCGTTGCGGTGCACTCCGGCAGGACTATAGCACTACATTGAGATTAAGATTAAACACATGTCTTTCACTTGGGAATACACATATAACTATGGAGAACCAAATGCCGGTGGTGTCGGGCACACGCAAACACACCGAACACACACACACACACACACACACCACACACACACACACACACACACACACACAAACACACACACACACACACACACACACACACACACACACACACACACACACACACACACACACACACACACACACACACACACACACACACACACACACACAGAGCGGAGCTGAGCACAAACACACAAATCATGCGCCCTGGTGACCGGACATCTCCTTCATAAAACGAGGGGGAATACTCTGGTAGTTCGATGTGTGTAGAGGTGTGTGTGGTTAAACGTAGCAGCCTCGGTCTCTATTCAGCTGTTCTAATGAAGGGAAACACAGTGAAGTAAACAGTAAAAGACACAGCTCTTTGCAGCTGGTGCTGCTCTTCTCAGATTCTGCTGAGTTACACGTTACTGCCTCCACGTACGACGAAGCCAGTTCAACAGACCCTGGATATGTTTGATTTACCCGGCTTAACTAACCCTAATAAATGCGATCTCGTTAAGCGGTCCTACGAAGCTGGTTATCAACTCAGTAATGCCCCGGCCACACGAGGACGAAAACGGTCGTTTGCGTTACTGTTTAGTGTCATATAGACCAGTGTTTCTCAATCTTTGTCATACCAAGGACCACTTAACCAATAAAAAAACACTCGCGGACCACCTAACTCCACAAATATCCAAAAACACATCGTTTTTCTAGAACAGATTACAAATCGCCTGAAAATGGTACAAACAAGTGGCAATATGTGTGACGACGGTGTTGCGCTGGGCTATATCATGCAATCAAAAGTGAAACGTAACATTGCTCCATTGCGGAGATATTCCCGCGAGAGTGCGGAAGACTTAAATTAACTTATTTATTTAAAATGTGAAATGTTACCAATATACTCACGGACCACTAGGGGGCGCTCACGGGCCACCAGTGGTCCGCAGACCACACTTTGAGAAGCACTGATATAGACCGTTCGGCCACACGAGGACGACAGAATACGGCACTAAACGACTGCGGAAACGATAACGGGTCCCAAGGTGGATAGAACGGCATACGCAACGCTCTGGGGGGTCCAACGGCTCCGTGTGTACGCCCTATACGATAATTTTCTGATAATGATGAGGCAATAGCCCCGCCTCTCCCCACCTCTGCTGCTCACCCCCGCGTCAAAGTAAACTGCACCCTGAATTCAGATTATTTATCTTTCTCTCGATATGGACCTAAACGGGAGTGAAGTCTAATCTGACAGGACGGAGACACCTCTCAAACTACCTAAACTAGTTATAAATATGTTTATTTGTTGTACTGTCGGCCGGGTCACTCATTACTGGATCAGCTGCTGCATGAGACAGACACTGGCGCTGTCCGAAGAGAGGGAGGAAAAAGAGAGGCTCCGTGTATTTTATTATTATATGATATATATTCGTTATTCATTTGTTACAAAGCTCAATAAATAACAAAGAAGACCTTTGTAATTTTGTCGGAAGATTTAAACTTTAATACACGTTGACTGGCGAAAAACTCTGCCCGGTTCCCTCGGCCCCCACCGCGGAGAATAAACAGAAGGGCAACCATGACAACCATGCTTCTTCGCTGCTTTTGTGGAGGAAGTTACAGCGCCACGTACAGGCTCGGCATATGTACTGCAGCTTCTCCAGCAGTTGGAGCTAAACGGAGCGGTCTCGTGTGGACAGACACTATCCGGATAACTATTGCGTGTGGACGGAAGCTTTTTTGCGATTGCGTTTGCGTTAATCCTATGCGTTTAGCCGTTTTCGTCCTCGTGTGCCCGGGGCATAAATCAACCAGGGTTTCTCTGTCCGGCTGAGAGCGCGTTCACGTAAAAGGGACGGGGTTAGCAACATTTGACCAATCACAAACATGGAGAAGCGTGCTGACAGCGCAGCGTCATACTTCATGAATGAATAGTAAATAGCAAATCCTGGCCACTGGTGCCGCAGAGATTTCATAAAGTGAAGGAGGTTCTCCTTCTATAAAACAGCTGTGGGCAGCAGATACTGTTGGCGCGTTCACACCGGAGTACTTTTCCCACAATAGTTCATTAGAACTCAGATATATTTGCGTTCACACCAAAAAGCCCCCTGAACTAAATTAGTTCATCAGAACAATTTGTACCCCCTTTTCAGTCCCTGCTAGAGAGCAGGGACTTTCGTGGGAGAAAAAGGTTAGCATTTCTGATTGGCTGGGCGGATTACAAACCACGACCCGTAAATCTCTGAAAAAGCTTTGGAAGCCGCCATTGTATTTGCTCGCATTAAAAGCTCAGCGCAGCGCACCAACGAAGAGATTACTTTTGTGAAAGCAGTTATGGCAACACCAAATAAATTAGCGGAGCGGTGGAGTGATGATGTGTCGGCGCTTCTGGAGATTTACTAGGACGACGCGATCCAGAGACTTCAACTGAAGGCGGTTTCCAACGCGAAAATGTACGACTGTATTTCGGTAAAGTTATCGGCCATGGGAATCGTCCACAGTGCTAAATCATGCCGGGACAATATAATCCCTACATCTGGGACAGTCAATTTTGTATTATTATTATATATGCCACTGTTATTAATACTGACACATAACTTTGCACTAAGGTGTGTCTGCTGCTGAGCCTACCTATTATTGTTGTTATATATATATTGCCACTGTTATTATATTGTTTTGATACTATTGACACTTATTGATCTGCTGCTGATAAATAAAAGAGAACCTACATGGCGATTAAACAGGTCCTGTATCTTGCTCATTTCTCCTCTGTCACATTTACAGTGACCTGTGGAGCATCCTATACATCACATGTAAGTGATTATTCTGATACCATCATGTTTCATCGGTTATAAACTGGCAAAGCTTTATTTATTGTGTCCCACCCCAAATATGTGGCTTTGAAAAAGATCATTTCATTGTATTTCAAAATGGCGTCCATCAACACAAGCACTATTTATAGAAAGAGAAATGGTTAAGTTTGTAATTACCAGTGTTGTGAGTTCAATATTTTATTAATTATAGTAAGGGAACATCTTAGGAGTTAGTGTAGTGAGTTTCAGAGCAGTGTAATAATGATTTGACCTAAAACTAAATGTTTTTATCAATGTCCTCTGACATGGGGATTTGCTAACTTTTTATTTCCTCCATTTTACACAACACAAAATGGAGTCCACTATGGGCCAAAACTAACACGTAGGTTTCTGTAGGGTTCATGGCAGACAGATGCAGTTGCTCTCAGGAGGATATATAATAAAGGTGTGTTAACTGCTGAGCCTATTTACTGTGCATACGACACACCTGGCACAGTTTGTTATCATATTGCCACACTGTTTTGATACTGACATTTTATTTTTGCACTAAGGTGTGTCTGCACTATTGTAATTTTGTCTGTTGACTGTGGTAAATAAAAGAGAGAACCAAAAGCAACGTACAAAAGATCAGCTTTATTGTCAATTTACAATTGACATGCTCTTCAGATGCCTCATAAGGGCTGTGCGCGTGTCAACTCCATCATGTCTGAGGTCAGAAGGTAAACAGACGCATCATATACAGCAGAAGCGGAAGTTTTTCTTCTTCTTCTTCTCTCGGTCTTTTGGCAGATTGCCACCTAATGTACTCGCCGTGAAGTTGTTTGCGGCCTGCCAGTAAACTCAAAGCAGAAGAAGAAGAAGTGACGTCAGCGGCTTCATTTGCCTAATCAACCCCCAGGAACTCATTGCGCGATCTGCTTTAGTTCATCAGAACTAAAAGAGTTCTCATGAACTATTGTGGGAAAATAACTTTGTGTGAACGCCCCTTGTGAGAGTCACGGACAGGAATTCATCGATCAAAGCAGACTGGTTTACAGACTCTTCTTTTTTGCGAATCCGGTGCTTAAACAAATAGCTCTAAACCCCTCGCCAAAATGTCCCTAAATGAAGTCCGAGTTTGAAATATATCTCAAATAATATATGCACTGCCATTTCTCCACATAAACATAATAGTCTGCAATGAAACGGTTGTCTCCTCTGTGCTCCACTTCCTACTTGGCGCACTGGTAACTTTCTCTTGTGAACGAGAAACTAACAAAATACTTTCTCGTGCGCACAAGATACTTTTTTTCTCTCTCAATGAACCTTTAGGGGCTCCGTAGGTATGCACTTTTTTTATAAGAATATTGTTCATACCTGTTTGTATAGATTCTGTGATTTGTATACAAAATAAACACAATTCAAGTCTGATCCAATGATTTTATTGTAAAAAAAAAAGAGGCATGTTACAAAATAGATCAGGTTTAACGGCAGTAATATTAGTGGTCCCCCATGTTGAAATAGTCCATCAATGCGGATCTAACGTCAGCTCCTTCTTGTCTACCATTTTCTGGAAAAGGGTGTAAAGGGGGTTGGTTGTACACAAGTTCATGGCAATCTTCAGTAAAGTTGTCGCTATGTTCCTCACATATTTTATTTTTATTATTAAAATGCATAGTAATAATAATGCATTTTATTTATATAGCGCTTTTCACAACTCAAAGACGCTTTACAGTATGAGGGAGGGTAGACAAACAAGGACAGGCAAACAAGTAAGTATAGTAAAATAAAAAATAAATAAATAAAAAGACAGTCAAGAGGAAGTTAATTGAGAGGGGGGGGCTTATGGGTAGACAGAGTTGAAAAGATGTGTTTTGAGGCGGGACTGAAAGACTGTGAGGGACTCAGAGTCACGAAGATCTTGGGGGAGGGAATTCCAGAGCCTTGGAGCTGCCACTGAGAAGGCTCTGTCCCCAAAGCTGCAGAGTGTGGATGTGGGAATGAATAGGAGTCCGGCTGCGGTGGATCTGAGGGACAGTGGGGGTTGATAAGGAGTGAGAAGGTTTGTGAGATAAGGGGGGGCCAGATGGTGGAGGGCTTTGTAGGTGAGGACCAGAACTTTGTAGTTAATGCGATGGGAGACAGGAATCCAGTGGAGGTCTTTGAGGACTGGGGTGATGTGATGCCATGATTTGGTATGCGTGAGGAGACGTGCAGCTGCATTTTGAACTCGTTGGAGTCTGTTGAGGGATGTAGTGCTGATGCCGTAAAGAAGTGAGTTGCAGTAGTCAAGGCGGGAGAAAATGAAGGCATGGATTAGTCGTCCGGCTGCGGTGCGGGTGAGAGAGGGTAGGATATTTTTGCAATATTGCGGAGGTGGAAAAATGAGGTTTTGACTGTTTGGCGGATGTGAGGTTCGAGGGAGAGGGTGGGGTCACAGATTACGCCAAGGTTGCGTGCCTGATTGGAGGGGGAAACAATGGTGCCATCGATGGTGAGTGTTATGTTAGTGACCTTGCTGAGGGTGGATTTGGAGCCGATTAGGAGGAGTTCTGTTTTGTTGCTGTTCAGTTTGAGAAGGTTATGTTGCATCCAAGTTTTAATAGCTGTCAGACAGGAGTCGATGTGGGTAAGGGGTGGGTTATGGAGGGATTTGGTGCTGAGGTAGATCTGAGTGTCATCAGCATAGCAGTGGAAGTCCAGGTTGAAGTGGCGGAGTATCTGACCGAGGGGGAGGATGTAAATGATGAAGAGGAGGGGGCCAAGTACTGATCCTTGAGGAACGCCTTGGGTGACTGAGGCTGTGGCAGAGGAGTGGTTGGGGAGGGAGATGAAGTGGGATCGTTCAGTGAGGTAGGACTGGAGCCATCTGAGTGCAATACCTTCAATACCAATGTCCCTGAGTCGGGTGAGCAGGATGTTGTGGCTCATATGTTGTGTAGTACACAGCAAGTCACTGTCATCATTTTGCTGAGCTCCAGCTCGCAGTCGTTCCTTTTTAGGAGGCACCTCCATCTTCCTTTTAGTCTTCCAAAAGCCATCTCAACAACCGACCGTGCACTGCTCAGCCTGTAATTGTAGGTGTGCTGTTCATGGGTCAGTCTCCCAGTGTCCGAAAATGGTTTCATTAGCCATCTTTGCATTGGATAGGCTGGGTCACCAATCAGGTAATGTCCCACATCCAGGGGCGGACAGGGGGGAAAAAGTGGCCCGGGATTAATTGACAGACAGGCCCACTTAATGCGCGGCATGTATCGGCCGGCCGGTGACGAAAGTATGTTACTTAACAAAAAACCCTATGCATTTGATGTTATTTTGGACAATTATTCATATAGTAATCAAATTACCTGAGCCCTTGAGTTGCCTAGAGCAAAATAGTTACGGCATATATTTAGTGATTTTAATGTTAACAGATCATTGATGCAATAACATTTTGACCCAATTTGCCTGACTTGACGCATGGAATAAAACATGGGCGTAGGAAGCATCCTCAATGTGGGTCAGACAATTTAACAGGGGGTGTAGGGTGGTCCGGGGGCAAGCTAAATGTTGCCAGTTAAATGTTGAAGTTAAATGCATCAATCTGGTGCACTTTGAGAGCAAAATTAGGGACTAAATCTATGGCAGTCAGTAGGGGCTTGGACTGTGAGCCGTAGGGTCGCCGGTTCAAGTCCCCGACCAGACCTATTTGGAGTGTGGACTTCTACTTGGAGAGGTCCCAGTTCACCTCCTGCCGTGGTGCCCTTGAGCAAGGCACCAGACATCCCCCTTCCCCCCTCACTCCCATTGCTCCGCGGGCGCTGTACAATAGCTGCCCACTGCTCCTAGCACTAGACTCCTGGTACTAGGATGGGTTAAAAGCAGAGAACACATTTCACTGTGTGTGCTGTGTGCTCTGCATGTGTGACCATTAAAGAGGGTTTCATCCCTCCCAGTTCTTCTTCTTCTTCTTCTTCTTCTTCTTCTTCTTCTTCACCCATATAAAACAGAACTGTAAACAGATTAACTTTTTCTTTCAACATTTATTTGAACAGCAAATGGAGACAAAAGTGACTGCACCCAAAACAATAAACCAGCTAGTCTAAACTCAGTAACAGAATGTGGGCAACACATTCTTCTCCACAGCCGCGCGACCTCTGAGTCAGACGTCACTTCCCCATTTTCTATCCTACGGGTACAGCCGTACAGCCACTCCCCCTGAACCCTGTTGTAACAACATAATACACTTTTTGGGGATGCAGCTTGGGATGTGAGGACATGGCTTAGAAAGGGCGTGTCGCCTTCTGTCCTGCCAGTGTTGGCTGGCACACACACACACACACACACACACACACACACACACACACACACACACACACACACACACACACACACACACACACGATTTAAACGCAGACTTTTGTTCCTCCATGTTACGTTGTTATTGTTTCACTGAGCGGACCCGCACATTTTTTTCAAACGCTCCCCTTTTTGGCTGTGTTGATTCGGCTGTACCTTTAGTAATGAATATTAAATGTTGTGAGGAAATCTTTCCACCAATAATTCCAATAAGTAATCCAAAAATGTATTCACTTCAGGTTTACGAAAGTAACTGTAATCAGATTACTCGTTTTTCAAATGTAACGCGAGCTGAATACAGTTACTTGATTTTTGTATTCTGATTACGTAACGCCGTTACATGTATTCCGTTACAACCCAACCCTGGCCACACCCCACTGGGCTGGGCTGGGCCGGAACACTTACAAATGTGGGCCGGTAGGATTTAGGCAAAACTTATACACAGCCCTCCGGCCCACTCACAGCACCGGCCCACCAGGGAAACTCCCAGTATTCCCAATGGCCAGTCCGCCCCTGCCCACATCACAGCCAGAGATGGTCATTTTGTTTTGGCCTAGCAACACTCCACCCAAAGATTGGATTGTTTTAGCACTCTAGCATGTACACTACCTGGGTCGCCAACACACACATCCCAGAAAATCCCCCTGCCATCAACACCAGCCTGTAGAACAACAGAATGCCATCCTTTTCTGTTATAATAGTCCTTGGGATAATTGTGTGGTGCTAAAATAGGGATGTGGCTTCCATCTATTGCACCAACACACTGTGGTGCTCTCCAACGGTTGTTGAAAAAAGTGGCCATTTCCACCAACTTCTCCACATCAGGAAATGTGATATGTAGTGGAAGCAGCACTTCCATGGTTGCCCTGCAGAAATCCTGAACACAGAGGCAAACGGTGCTTAGGCCTACCCCGAAAAGATGGCTGATCGTCCTGTATTCACCTCCGGTGGCCAGCTTCCAGAGGGCAATTGCAACCCATTTTCTATTGGGTGTACACAGACGGTAATTTGTGTCTCTTCTCCCCAAAACGCCGCTGACCTGGTTGCAGATGTAGTCAAAGGACTCCCTGGACACGCGGAAATTCTGCATGAATTGCTAATGGGAGTAGTCTGAAGCAATGGGGTCCCACCAGTCGGAAGATCTGGGCTGTGTCCAAATAACACGTGACATCCGCCTTTCCGCCAGCTTCAACATGATCTGTGGAAATAACATTGAGAATCAGTTTTAATGTTATAAAATAGTAATTAATGCTGCAAAGCTGGGTATTTTGAGCTTGGCACATGGAGGCTAACAACAGCTAGCTCTAACGCCATCGAATAGGACGTATATTTACCTTCTTTCTCCTACGGAATCGTCGTTGAAGTTGATGATGATGATTGTAAAGAACTTTTTGTAGCATGTAACGACCGTAAAGTTGGTAGTAAAGTCATCCCATTTCTTCCATTTCGTTTCGACAGAGCAAAACCAAAACGAGTAGCGCTTCAATACAATCGGCCATTGTTGTTGTTGTCGATGTGAGGGGGTTCCGCTAGTTCCGCGCGGTTTGGCTTTATGAAGCAGGCACGCAAACGGCTACGTCATAATGCAAACGATGACGCAATGACGCAGCACCATTCGAGCTCTGAGCGGTGTGAACAGAGCGGGAACTGAACCAGAAAAGCTCTAGCACGGAGTTAGAACGAGAAAAGCCTTGGTATAAAAGGGGCATTATTGGTTATGAACAAGACTTCACTTTCAAATAGGGAACATATTCTTAGATATAAATACCTCATTTTGAGTTATTTAGACACAATTAACACTTATTGTTTCATGTCTTGTTACATAAGAATAGATCATATTTGTTAAGTGTTATTATGGGAGAATTACTATTCTTGTGGTACTACTGCCTTATTAGGCCCATATTGAGCAGCGCATATTAAGACCAAAACTCATGTACAACAACGGCGCTTGACCCCCTTTACTCTTATTTCCAAAAATACTGTATCTTTGGAATGAGGATTTACTTCAAGTGTCTATAACACTGCCTTTGGGCTCTTGGAAGCAAGTGAAGCAATGTTCTCCGTTTCTGCTGGCCCCGATCAGTGGTCCCATTGTCCCCCCTCAGAATGTGATCTTAATCTGACCTGAATCAAGTTTTGTTTCAGGAAGGACTTTCAGATGTGGGACACTCTGCAGTAAACTGCTTTTACACTGAGTGAAGCAAGGCATGCTTTTAGTGGTCCCATTATCTTATAATACTTTTTATAACTGTATATTGTGTTTGTAATTTTCTTTTACTGAAATTCATTTTCATTTTTTTTATTGAAGAAAGCATGTCTGTGCTATGTCTGTGCAGTCCATTGTCTCGTTATGAGACGGACACACAGCTATTCTGTAATGACAGCTCTGACTTGGTTTACTCAGCTGTTCTTGTAGCAAATGATTCTGTGTGTTGGATCAGGGGCCAGAGAACTGGTTTGGGGATTATTGTATCTGGCATGTGCTTCTCTTTTGTTCTTCGTTTTAAGCCGGAAGATGCTTTCTCAATTTTACTGCTATTGTTTCTCAGTCTCCCCACACAGACATGCAAGTGGCAGAGAGACAGGAAGATGAATGAGTCTGTTTCCTGTATGTAACACTTCTGATCTTGGGCTATGCTATCTGACTAGAAGGATTCTGGGTTCTACTAGAGTGGATAGACAGGTATTAGACCAGAGACCAGGTGGTTTGAATAGAACAGCTGGCAATTTACTGACGAAATAGACAAATAGACAAAAAATTAAACATAGACAATGAATATTTTCTGCATTATGATCAGAATTAAGTATTTCACCTTTCCCTTGTTTTCTGATTTCTGTGACTTAGTAAATGGTATCCATAGAGGATGAATAAAATAAAATAGCCTATTTTAGTTTAGACCGGTCTACTAAGTATTATTTATAGGTTGTTCCTATTTTAATCACTTTAATATCCTGAGTTAACTCTTTTTCTTTTCCCACAGGTAAAATATATCTAATTCAATGAAAAAACACAATTGAACCATCAATGAAATCATATGAGAAATGAAAACCTAGAGTACAATATATAGTGTTTCTTTCAATCCAGGTACAACTTAAATCCAGTTCCAACCTTATAATTTATTCAGTTCTGATCAAATAAAATAAACTCCAATACTCCTACCACTGTGGCAGCGAGTTCACCTATTGTCTCTTGAGAAACCAGTAAGTCCTCTCACTGGCGAAGATCAAAACAGTCCGTGGGTCTGGCTCGCCATCTTGTATCAGCACGCGTGTGTGTTGTCCTCTCACTCGTGCAGCACAACTCGATCGATCAACTTTCTTATCCAGTCCAAAAAACCTGACCTGTAAGACAGGTCATGAAAGAATATCAATATAATATAAACTAACAATATAAATGATATAATTACATTTTCAAAACTACTGTAAACTTAGCTCTTTTGTCAATATAGCTTACAATGAGGCTCAAAATAGAGGCTTTACTCTCCTGTGCATGTTTCATTTATCCTGTTCACACAAAATAACACATATTTCCCTTGTAAAACACACATTAAAGCCACGTAGTTTCAGCCAAACAAAATAACAAATACATGACATTGCAAGCCATGTTCATAGCTTCCCTTATACAGCTCAACAACATGAAATGCTAACAATGAAGCTAACAAAACACCGTTGGTTAATATTCTATACCGTCTACTGGTTTTCCCGACCGTGTGGATGGTATTTTTATCTTTTTTAAATCAACTTTGAATCGTTATGTAACTCTTTTATTGCACTAGGTAACAGCAACAATAGGTTGTAGCATTCAAACCTGCTCATGGACTTGCAGTGGTCCTCGCTCTTTGTATGTCTCTCCAACGAGTTACGCAGGTGCCTCCAGTCTACATATCCATCCTTCGTAAATGCACCTTCAGCTCCTGGGCTGGAGAAATGTCTGCACATTTTACAGAAAAGCGCGTGCGTACTTGCACTGTATTCCACCCAGGGAAAACCTTCATACCACCTCAACCAGTTTTTACCGGAAATGAGTTCCGTTCAGAGGATAAAACACATACAACATTAATTCAACTCGATATTTGTTCACTTGAATTTCACTTTGAATGCTTGGATATTCTCAATGGGTGAATAAACAAATGTATAATAATAATAAAAAATAAAAGAATAAATACAAATTACACCGAAGCTTTCTCAGGGCGGGCCAATGAGTAAACTGGGCGGGTCTGGGCCCGCCCTGGCCCTATGGTGGCTACGCCACTGCTTTGAATCACTTTTAATATAATTGACTCCGCTCGTCTCATCTGCTTCTCGCTCCGTTTTCCTCTCTTTTTTTAAAGGGATGCTATCATTGACCAATTTTAAACGTGTATCTTTTAATGAAATCACTTTTTAATTACTTTATGCTTACTATGTTTTAATGTGGGTTACATGTGGCTCTGGGATGATTTTAGGGCCTGATTTGATGTGAAGTTGTTGCGATATCCATTCCTTGAATTCCTGGTGTTGCATCTCTATTGTCTGGTCAAATGGTCTTCACTCATCTCATGTGACTTTCATCCATAACAACCATCCACTGCTGGGAATGCTGTTGATCTCATATACTCCACCAATTATACACATTGGATTGGCTTGCAAAAATACTGCATTGCTTCACCTCTGTAATGATCAGCCTGTGAAACAAAGCATAGTAAGGAGACTTTCCAAACTCTAAGAAGCAATGCTCAAGATGCCATCAGGCCAACATGCCGGACTTCGTTGATGTTCTGGGGATATCATGGCTTGGACTCGGAGACTTATTCCAAGTATACTTGGAATAAATAGATGTAAACAAGTTATTTCAGTAGAATTGAATCAGGGTTAAGAAGGTAACGAGTGAAAAGGTATTTTACCGTGTTGCTTTAAATGCATTTCCTGATCCTTTCATCTACATTTCTCTGTGATTTAAGTAGGAATGACTGCAGCTTTATATCTGACTTACTTTACTTTATTTATTGAGTATAAAAGTGGAGTTTTAGTTCACTGTGGCTGTGCGAGCAGTGTTGTGTCTTCCATGGCTGGGGGTGCACTATTTAGCTCGGGGGTGACACTTCATTTGATGCATTTTTACAGTTGATGTTGTGCATACAGTGCAGCCACATGCATTCCTGCCCCCCCCCCCCCCCCCCCCCCACCCCCTTGCAAACTGAATGTAGCCCTTTAATGGCAGGAAGGACTCCACCCGACTAAGTACAAAGTTGTAGATTTGTTGTGCTTGTGGAAAGAGCCTTAATTTCATGTCACACTGTCAGTACTGTGACAGTCTGCGGATGATTGGGCCAACCATCTAGAGCCAAAACATTTCCAAATGACAACTCACTCAACATAAAGAGGAAAACAAACACTTGTTTCAAAAGCAACCAGATGTTTTATTATTATTTTCTTCTACTTTTTATTTATTGACTTAGTCCATATGTACTTCCTTCAAAATAGAAGTTCAAGTTTTTGTATACAGTTTACATATAACAACAACAATAAATATGCTTTAATATATGCCTTAAAGAACACATTTAAGAAAATGTATGTCAAAATATAAAGAAAACAACTTTAAAATAGTAATTATAGAGAATTAAAACACTAATATTTGGAGGTAAATTAAAACTACCTGATTAACATAATAAAACAAATATTATTTAAAAACGATTTTTGAATCTGAAATTTACGTACGTAAATAATTAAGGAGTTTCAAATGGGTAATTTACCTCTAGCACAAAACTGTTGTTAGATTTGTGAAGACTCTGGATTATTCTAACCTCACACATCAACAGCTGATTGACACTGTGTGCACCCAAATTATCATAAACCATGTTATAGTGGGCCATGAAATGACCACACATTTATACAGGAAAATACAGGTAGAGCTGGTTATCATCCAATTACCTAAATCCTCCTCAACAGGTGTGAGAGACGCACTGCGACCACTGTCAACAGAAGAGTAGATGCATTGTCATGTATATTGTAATAAATATTATATTTTGGGTTAGATTTTCCATTTTATGCCACATAAAAAGATAGAAAAGAAGATGCCCAATCTTGCAATGTTATTCAAATATATATATTTGTGTCTGAACTGTACATTTGGATTAGCTCCAAAATATAATGTTTTTCTTTAGCCAATGTTACAACCTTTCTTCAAGTTTCATGAAAAGTAGTCCAGGAGTCTTTGTGTTATCCTTCTGACAAGCCAAAAACATAACCCCCTTGGTGCAGGTAAAACATATTCACACATTGTTTTGTGTGTCATCCTTCACTCTATTCACTGGCACATGGTAACGTAGTAAATGTGTTTTTTTCACAATAAACCATGTTCTGCTTGTCAAGTAGTACATTTTCAACATGTCAGGTATACGTACTACGGAGCCCCCTTGGTGACATTGGTGAGAAAAATATTAATTAATATTATATTATTATTATTTTTCTCACCAATGTCACCAGGGGGGCTCCGTAAATTACTGTTATGTCAAAGCAAATGTATTCAGGTCTGAAAATATGTATCATACATGTTGGTTATTTACTGTAGCAAGGTGTGAATCATTTAGCTAGTGGTTAGCATGAATGAATAAACTAGACAGTTGTTTTCCAAAGAAGTGGCTGTGGGGCAGTGAGCCATGCTGGGGGGTAAACTGATCCAGTGGTTCAACTTAACCCCCCATGAGGCACTGAAGTTAAGTTGAGTGTTACATCCCTCTCTAGGGGTAGAGAGAAGCAACGTACACCAGTGTAGAATTGGTAAAATTATAGGTATGTATTTATATATAATGGTGGAACAAAATAATAAGGGCATACAGCCTGGCACAAACAAAGGGCCAACAGTATCGGTTGACAACAACCAACAGAAAGAGACTCCAAAAGGGAGTTTGACAGAGTATACACAGTAATAATTAATACACCAAAGAGAAACAAAAACCTCACTGAAACGTGGTACAGGAAACTGAAAAAGCTGTAACACAACACAGCTGCTGCTGATCAACAGGCGCTAACCGCTAAGCTAACCTGGATCTTCTTTACACACACATACTACGCTAAACACAGAACACTACTACTGAGAGAGTCGGAAAGTCGAGAGGCTTGTCTGAGCTGACGTGTTGCGCTGGTCTCGCGACATCCTCATGAGGAGGGGAAGCCACCATTTCTGTCTTTCCCTCGGGCACATCTTTATCTGAAAGCACCGGCACAATCACAGGATCAAACAAGGAAGCATCAGAGTCATTTCTGAGGGCAGGGGTCACCTTACTACCCGCAATGTCATTTCCCATTAAAAACACTATCCCTTTCTACGGTAACGCTGGACACACAGCGACTGGGTAAAAACCGGTTACTAGGTCTGATTGAACATGTACTTTGTGTACGGGCCGTGGGATATAACCCATCTCAATAAGGTGGAACTATATCCACAGGCTGATTGTTCAGAAAATGGCAGTGCGGAGGCAACAATCACAGACTGTGAGACTCCAGTGTCTCGTAATATCCGCACAGGTCTCTGATCGGCAGACTCACCTGTTAAGGATATTATAACCCCTCGAACACAAAAGGCTTAAAACAGGGATCTATCTCACCATCGTCACAGTCAGATGCACGGATAATGGATGACTCTGCTTTAATCAGGCCGATGCCTTTTGGAGGGGACATGTTTTGTGGCTGCTCTTTATGCCTCGGAGCTGCACAGTTGGCGATGACATGTCCAGGTTGATGACAATAAAAGCACTCTCTCTCCTCTGTAGGTACATCATACACATTCAACGGCCCAGTAAATGGGGCGTCGGACACCCGGCGGGACCTCTCAGTATAAACAGGAGAAAACACAGATTTATGCGTGAGCACATATTCATCAGCTAACACAGCAGCAGCAGAGAGAGAGTTTACCTTCTGTTCATTCAAGTATATCACAATACGATCAGGCAAACATCTCTTGAACTCCTCCAACATGATCAGTTCCCTCAGAGCAGCATAATCTGCCGCTTTACATGAAGCAACCCACTTAGTGAACATCATTCCCTTTTCTCTGGCGAACTCTACATGAGTTTGATTGAGACCCTTCCTATGATTTCTAAACTTCTGCCGATAGGCTTCAGGAACTAACTCGTACACTCTGAGTATGGCTCCTTTCACCAAGTCGTAGTTTAGACTGTCCTCTAACGTAAGAGCAGCAACCGCTTCCTGAGCTCTCCCATAAAGTTTGCACGTGACTGGACTAACAGAGCCCAGGCCACAGCCGGCCACCGTAGTGCCGCTGCAATGCGCTCAAAAGCACCAAAATACGCATCCACCTCAGTCTCACAGAAAAGTGGCACTACGAAATATTTTTGACTACGTTGAAAGCCGGGGGATGAGAAGGAAATGGGAAGCTTCCTCCGGCATTACCAAAAGCACCGGATGCACGCAGCTCGGAGTCTAGCTCCAGCTGACGTATCCGGACTTCCTTGTCAGCCTCGATTTCCAGCTGTCTTAACTGGAAATGCCTGTCTTGCTCCTTGTCTTTTGCCTCTAACTGGAGACGTGCGAGACGGACCTCTCGATCACTCCCTTCCTCAGAGCCTTCCGATTTGCCAGGAGACGGTGGATTGCAGCGAGGCGGCGTGAACGGTGCTTCACACGGCTCTCCCCCCTTGCTGCCACCACCCTTTCCTTTAGCAAAGGTAAACTCCGCCTCATGCCTCTGATGTAACGGATCTTCAGTTAGAACATTGGACACTGGGAGCTCAGCTGGTACAGCCAGTACAAGTAACTCTCTTCTCACCATCTCATCCACTACCAATGCTTTCAACTCTTTTTTTAACAATTGCCTACTCACCACAAGACTGAAGTGCCGTGCTATCTCCGTCAAATCGTCCTTACGGCACCGGTCCAGTTGCTCATAGGACGGCCAGACTAAGAAAGACTCCAAATCGAAAGATGCCATACTCAGCTGCACTACTCATACGTCCTACCAAATTACCTGTATACAAAAACCACCTATAACCCCAGGAATTAAATATTATATTATCCCGGACGAGCCCCCATGTACAGTATGTTACATCCCTCTCTAGGGGTAGAGAGAAGCAACGTACACCAGTGTAGAATTGGTAAAATTATAGGTATGTATTTATATATAATGGTGGAACAAAATAATAAGGGCATACAGCCTGGCACAAACAAAGGGCCACAAATATCAGTTGACAACAACCAACAGAAAGAGACTCCAAAAGGGAGTTTGACAGAGTATACACAGTAATAATTAATACACCAAAGAGAAACAAAAACCTCACTGAAACGTGGTACAGGAAACTGAAAAAGTTGTAACACAACACCGCTGCTGCTGATTAACAGGCGCTAATCGCTAAGCTAACCTGGATCTTCTTTACACACACATACTACGCTAAACACAGAACACTACTTCAACACGCTGCTAAGCAGTATAACTGAACACAGAGGATTCACTGAATTATCAAGCAAAACGAGTAATCACAACAAGAGGCTAGAGGCGTCTGTCCTACATCACAGAGCCTCGAGAGTGATGATTGTCCCCAGGCTTTGAAGTCATCTCCAGCAGGTGCGCGCCGGCTGTGCGCATCACAATCCTCAGGGGGCGGACCAGGAGATGGCAGCCAATGACATCAGGGCAATCGCACTGCTCATTCACATACCACACAGATTAACACAATAAAGACGACCTGGAAGGCAGCAGCCGTAACATTGAGTCTCTGAAGTATATGGTATTTCAATGTAGTGTGACACAATTGATGTGTTTTTAAAAAAAATGTTTAAACATTGTAGAAAAGCCAAGAAAGTCCAAGAGAAAGACTGAGGAGGTGGAGGGAGCAGCCACTGATGGAGAGGGTTAGGAAATCCATCAGAGCAGCGGCAAAAGACAGAAATATTGACATAAAAAGAAGGGCTGTTTAGTTCATTCTGATTCTGATCTGGCTCCCTCATGTTTGTTTTACTGGCATCAATTCCCTCTTAACATGATTTATAATGTTGACGAGGTGTCACTACAGTGCAGAGCAGGCCGTGGCAGAGAAAGGATTATATATATGTTTACTAAGGCTCAGGTTTAAACTTGAAAAAGTCAATTGGTCCATTTACCCCCAGATGGCTTAATTTACCCCTGACGCTGATCAATTTACCCGTTAGGGCAAGTTAAGCCACAAGAACAATTGTTTTTGAGAAGACGTACTTTCATTTCAGTTGGCAGAATACAACCTGAAGTAAAGGTTGTTGTTGTCATTTGACTTCTATCTCATTTTTCCTAGCCTAGAGGACAACATAAGTAAAAATGGGCTCATCTTACCCCACTCTCCCCTGAGGAGAGCACTGTGCAGAACAGAGTGAGCATTTGGTGGGGGCTTGTTTTTTTCATCATGCAGACTATCACAAATCAAGTGAAGGAAGGAGCCTTGAACACAGAAGGTGCTTTCGATGTTTGTGTGTCGGCTTGTAAACAGATGAGAGAGTCAACAGGCCAGGCTCGGGGTAGAGGAAGGAGTTAAAAGGCTCATCTTTCATCTCCAGGTAAATGAAGCCTTTTGATGGATGTTTTCTGTGAAACGGGTCTCAGTGATGCCTTAGTGAGAGCCCTTCATAAGACTGAGCCCCGGCTCTACACAGGCTGGCTGTTCTAGTGGGAGGCAACCACGAGGAATTCTCAAAAGTCCATCTGTCTCTTTCCGACCTGTTTGGATTTCTGCAGGAAGTTCAGCGAGTGAATATAGGTGTGACTGTACTATGATATTAATGAGTTTTGTAGAAAGAGCCCCATTCAAAATAGGCCCTGAAAAAGAAAAAACATGGCCCCACCGGGACTTGAGTTGAGCTTGCATCCTGCCTGCCTCTGAGAGAAGGAAGGGGTGAAAACACATTTTATAAATTGCACTCTTATTTTCTATTTCTGTTTGCTGGAAGCACACAATTGTCCGGATGCCAGTTTTTTTTAAGGCTGAAATAACATTATTCTCACATAACCGGAAGTAAAAACCAGGAATATAAAAAAGCATAGAAACTCAAAAGAGAAAATTAAGGAAATAGACACAGACAAGTAGAAGTGCCCAGAGGCATTTTTACAGATTCCAACTTTAGACAAGCCTGTCATTACGGTTTGGTTTACTGGGACAAGTGTGGCGGTTAGAGGCAGGAGGCTTCATCAGAGACAGGCCTGAGAAATGACAGTGGCCTCCGCCTGGTCGCTGGCACCAAAAATACACAGCTGGAGATGGCTAAGCATTGGGTTTGGGAACGTATATATAAAGTTAATTATTGTATATGCTCAAAGAAAAATATAGTAGGCTGTTGCTAGCTACTAATTTTCTTTCTGTCTCTTGACTATTAGACTTTCAGTAACAAGCCCTCTGCTTGTAAAAGCAGATTATCGGATTGTACGTGTTCATACACTTCTTGTTATGGAAATATTTCCTTCTTTGCTTTAAGGTCATATGCATTTTGTTCTTTACAGACATCACTTTGTAATATTTGATCTTTTTCTAATATGTCACCTTCATAACTGCAGCATGCATTGTGCACACACAGCCAGCAGAGGTAGCATTGTTCCTCTTCGGGCCCTTCAATCTCTGGCATCGCAGGCATTTTTGCAGTCTGATTCATGTTAAGGTAAAACTAAAAACTAAACTTTGAAAATGTTAGTTGTTGAAATGTTCAGAAAGTATTTCAGATGTTTCCCAAACCGAGTTCTAAGTTTGTCGGTCAACAGAAGACACACATCTCAGTGTTTCCCCATACCATTGTCTTGGTAGCCAACAGAGCCCCGCGCCCCCCCTGAAATTCAAGGTGTTTAAAAAAACAAAAAAACAAATGATAATTTTTTTTTTAAATATATATATAGCACCAAATTGCAACTAATCTATATCTACTGTCACTTTTCACATTGAACATGTGCTCTTTTATTAAATAAACTAAAAGCTTTCATTTGAAGTTGTGAGTTTAGTGTTTTGGACCCTAAGAAACACTGATGCATTAATCAATAACAATAATCCACAGCTCCTCTCTCTGCTCCAGAGGATTTAAAAAAATATATATCTCAGTGACCCCCCCCCAGCCCCCCCCCCCCCCCCCCCCCCCAGCTCAGACAGCACCCCCCCAAAGCAGTAAACCTAGGGGAAACATCCTACACTTCCTATTCCTGTTTTGCTTATTAAATATTTGTATTTATAGTCAAGGTACAAGAAAACATAGTTAGTTGAAACAGGACGTCAGAAAACAATATGAAAGAAAACACATTTATACATTTAGAAAGGCTCTCAAAAAACAACGACTTCTCAATTCTGTAAGCCTTAGAAAGGTTTAGCTTATTTGAAGCCAGTGCATTAGTACTTATAATGGTTTGGCTTATTAAAGCGAAAGCGTTGTATCTTAATGGTTGATTTCCTTGATTGTAAATCATGTTGGATGAAAGCATCAGCTAAATGAAATCAAATAAAGAAAGGAAGTGATTGGGAGATAAAAGGAACAAGAATAGCAAAGGTAGGTGAGAGACATATAAGTGACAAAGCGCACATGAGAGGCAGCTCTGTGCCCTTCTTCTTCTCCTCCTCTAGACCTTGGAGCAACTAAGCATGAATCCAGCTTTTGTGATGTAACATTGTATTGACCCTTGGAGGGGCCCTGGACCAAAAGAGGGTGTTTACTCCAACACGCAAGGAGCCCTGAGCGTTTCACAGCCTCCTGTTCTCCGAGAGGCCAGCGCTCCTCAGTGACTACCACTGGAAATGGCAACGTCTCTCTCCCTCCCTTAGAAATAACAGAGGCACATAGAGACTGTATTCAATGTAAGTATAAGTCACTCCTGCTATGTGCCAGAGCCGCAGATTAACATGGCTCCATGTGCAGTGGAGTCCAGTCCAACACAAAGCAAGGCATGAGCTCTGAGAGACTGTTTGTTTGGAAGAGAATCACACTGTCTGTCATTAGCGTGGACACTGCTTTTCCATGAAGACCAATTCACTCCTTAACTGCACTTTAGAGTATGATCCCCACAGAGAGGATCACAGAGAGAGCTAATGTCATGTCTTGAAATATCCTGACACTTCATGTTAATCCATCAAATAGTTGTCAAGATGTTTTGATGTTTCAATTTAAAGATTTGAAAATAAAACTAGAGGAGTTATTCCAGAGAAAGGAGGAGTATAAAGCCTTCAGTGTTCAGCTGAAACATTTGGGAAATCCTGGAGTTTAATTTCCAAATATGACTCACAGAAAAGTCTTCAGTGCAGAAACTGGGATTATTTGAGTGTCACTTTTGTAATGTACCCTCTGTCTTGCTATTTGTCAGTGTAAATTCACTCAAATGTGACCACAATATGTACAATGTTAACTAAACAAAAACGTTCTTAAATCAGAGTGCATAAAGTACAAAGTATTTTATTCTTCACATGCTTGAAAACTCTTAATTTCTGGATTTATGAAATGTTTGGCGTATAAAATGGAACCACATCCTGCTAAAGGTTTAAAGACCACTCAATGTATTCGGGATTGTGGGATATGGAATTTCGATCTCTCTGTCTGTACACACAAACTGAAAGACTGACAATAAAGTTGACTTTGACTTTGAATTATCCATCAAATGAAGGTAAGACAAAAGAAAAACTAGAAAAAGTCATATTAAATAACAATAACAGAATCCTGGCGATTATTATATCCCAATGCACTTGTTCAAAGGGTTCATCACCACCCAGAAACACATTCTTATTCGGATTAACCCAGCCCATTATAGGGCCCAGCATAAATCTTCTCATGTGTCATTCATTGGATGAGAAAGTGGAAACCAGCAGAAATGCACAATGAAGACAATGTGAGGCTGCGTGGTGGAAATGTGCAATAAAAGCAGCTTCAGTTGCAGTGATGCTCACCTCCAAGCTTGCATCTCTTTTAATGCTCAGATTCTGGAACTGATCGCTTTTAAAAACAACAGTTACTGAGTCAATACAATTATGTTTTACAGGAAGGGTTTCATTCGACCCCTGCAGGCATTTACAAACAGTCTTTTATAAAATCGTAATCTTTTTCAGCTCGGACTCCTAAAATGACTTATATGGTTAACAGACATGCATGGGCGTCACTTTGTGAGAACAAGTTGTGTAAACACTTGTTTCTGATTAAAAAAACAGTGCTGCTCCCCTGCAAACAATACACACATACATAATGCTTACAATACTTTGTTTGACATCTAGTGCAGTAACTATGCTACACTGCAGCAAAATGGGAGCAACAATTACTTTACTATTCTCTATTAAATTATAACTAATATTTAACCTTTCGCAGGTCCAAACTGCACCCCTTGGGTTACCAGAAATACACCCAAAAAGTGTGGACAGCCCTCGAGATTGGACATATTCTCTTTTGCAATTTAACCTTTCTCAAAGTGTACAATTGTTTGTGCACGCTATTGTCAGAACATTTTAAACAGGAAAAATTGGCCATTTCCAAAAGTGGTGGAGTCAAAATGTACCATTTCACAAAGTGGTGGAGACATGTCCCCAGCGTCCCCAGTATAAATGATGCCTAGGATGACATATCTTTGAAAAGGTGTGCTTAAAACGAAACGAGGGGTTACGTATGGTAACCCTTGTTATATAAGCACAGGCGGAGCCCTCTACTGGACTCTATGGGTACTACCTTATCATGCAAGCATTCACCTACTGAGACTTATAGACGTAGCCGGACCCGGGGCGGGCCTACCTGAATGTGCGCTCATCTCACCGTATAAAAGGAGGCCTCGCCTCCTGACCGTCATCCTACACCTCTCTTCAGCGAGCGGTATAGGACAGACAGGGCCCCGAGTAGAGGGCTCCGCCTGTGCTTATATGACAAGGGTTACCATACGTAACCCCTCGTTATATCTCTCACAGCCCCGATGTATGCACGCACTGTCGTCCAACAACACCGTTCCACCCCACTGTCCCTGACCGGCTTTAGCAGCCGCTGCGCCTCCCTCCCCTCTCCCTCCCTGCAGAAGTCCGGGCTGCGGCTGGCAGAGCACACCCTGACGCGCTTACCTTGCGAAAAGTGTGCTCGGAAACAATGCTGAGGGCTCCCGTCCGCCCGGCAATAGGCAGACGGAGAAAGTCCCCAGCCCTGTATGGGTTTACTATGCACCACCTCTCCCGAGTCCCTAAGGAGCAGAGTGTGTGCGGACTATAATGTGGAGGGCTCTCCCCTCCTGCCCCCAGGCAGGCGAGGTGAGCCCTCCAACCTGCACGCACTACGTCCCCGGAACCCTCCAGTGGGCCCGGAAAAAAACGTAAGCGCATTACGCCCGGGGAAGGGGTCAGATGCCCACTGGCCCACTGATGTGCAATGCACTCACAGAGCCAGCCTGCCAGGCGTTTCTTGGACAGAGCTTTCCCGGCCACCCCGCCCCCGAAGCACAGAAGCAGCTGTTCAGTGCGTCTAAGGGCAGCCGTGCGCTCTACATAACATGCTAGCGCACGCATCAGGCAGAGGAGGTGCAGTTTAGCTTCCCTGGGCCCACTATGGGGGGGAAGACTAAAACCCCCTAACTGAATAGCCCTCGACCTGAACGCACTCCTTAGGCTCTTGGGCACAAAGGAGGGGTTCGGCCTGAGTGTCGCCCCGCTCTGGTCACCCCGGATCAACAAGCAACTCTGGTGCACCGACAGAGCGGTTAACTCGGACACTCTCTTGGCTGACGTTAAGGCAAGCAGCAACGCTGTCTTCCACCACAGTGCTTTCAGGGAGGAGAGCTCCAGAGGCTCAAATGGTCCTGTGACCAGCGCCTCGAGCACCAACGAAAGGTCCCACTGCGGGGCGGAGGCGTGCACTACTGGGCGCAGCCTCCTGACCCCTTGTAAAACTGCGACATCAGTGGATGAGAAAAGGCTGACCTGCCACCAAATCCCTCATGGCAGGACGAGATGGCTGCTGCATACACTTTCACTGTTGAATGAGCAAGCCCACCAGTAACTGTAAGTAGGATAAAATAGAGCCCAACTCACAAGATAGGGGCTCTATTCTCCGCTCCTCACACCATCGCTGGAACCCCAGCCACTTTGGCCTGTAACGGCCCGTCCACACAGCGGCGTGCGTTGACGCTTGGAGGTGGGCGTATCTGAAGCTTGGGGATTTTTTGCGAGCAACGCGACCAACAACCAATCACATGAATGTCCCGCCCCCGACATACAAAGCAATAGCAATGTTAAAACGAAGTAAACTGGATATAAAATCCCCAAACAGGCGAAAACCTACCAGTTCCACCCACTGTCTCTGCCTCCTCCCTCCATGCCTCGCTCCTCGGTTTGTATCCCGGTAGATGAACAGAGACTGATCATACAGCACCGGGTGATTCACTACCGCTGTAATGAATTTTCCCTCCATTTTTTGGAATATGAGGAAATGACCTGCGTAGTCTCTCCCAGCGTACACGCGGTTTGATTGGCTAGCGCTTGTACTAGCAGATTTGCATAAACGGGATTTCATTGGCTGACGCTTCTGCCGAGGCGCCAAAAGTTGAACATTGCTCAACTTTTGAAGCGAGCAACGCCAGCAACGCCAGCAACGCCAGCAACGCCAGCAACGCCAGCAACGCCAGCAACGCCAGCAACGCCAGCAACGCCAGCAACGCCAGCAACGCCAGCAACGCCAGCAACGCCAGCAACGCTCCACGTCGCTTCCCGAAATGCAGTTCGGTTAAAAGTGACGTCACCCCATTCAAAGTGAACGGGCAGAAGCGTTGGAAGCTTCAACGCACGCCGCTGTGTGGACGGGCCGTAAGGGGTGAGGGCAGCAATGGGTGCTTATTATCCCAGAAGAAAATAGTCCCTCAGACATCTAACATACTCTGTGATGTTCTAGCTGCATCACAGAAGATGTCTGTCTTTCATACCTAAATACACTGCTGGTAAATCATAAGTATTATCATCACTAGTATTTATTTTAAGCTAGGGAGAAAATGGTGCTGTTAGAATAATTATGAGTCTGGCGCTGAGAGGAGAAGAGTTTGAAGGTTTCATGTGTTAGTCGAGCCAGCATTTCTATAGGACCTGCTGCAAATATCTGCTTCATTAAAACACTATTAAATAATTAAGTGAATGACGTGGTCCTCCTATAGTATCCTGTGTCAATTCAATTTGCAGCATACTGACGCCTCACCTTGGGCTACCACATAGCCACTCCTACGCCATGCCCACTTCAAAGAGCACAGACATGCTAAATGAGCATGCAACGGCTGCCAAACAAACATTAGAAAGTCAGGGAACAGCATCCTGTCACAGAGCAGCCGGTCCTCTCTGCTCTGGCATGAGAAACCTCTTCAGCTGAAAAGGTGGCTTTGTTCTACGGTTTCCCATGTGTTTCTTGCTTTTCATTAAATCACTGCTGTTCAGTTAATGGGTAAAAGCCCTTGTGTTATTTTTATATATGTTCCAAAGTTACCATTCAGGGCCATTAAGTTCAGCTCGAGGCATGTTTATGGGATGCAGCGGCTACACTGATATTAAAAAACGACACAGGAGAGAGGATGTTGGTATGGTGATGATGGGGGGAAAAAAGGAAAAAGCACAGCAAGGTTTCTCTCAGCAAGTGCTTTAAAGTCTCTTCTTAAGGAAGAGATTAAAACATCGGTAGGCCTATGGTTTTTATTTCCACCACTATGGGATGTGTGGCTTGGCGTGGCTCTGAACAGAAGTACACATTCAAAAAGTTTCCCAAAAGATCCCATGTGCCAACCAAGCGCTGTAATAACGTTTAATAACAGCTGAAAGGCTTGTGAAAGGTATTTGACATTTTGTTAATCAGAAATTATTACATTTGCTGTTATATTATATAATACAATTACAGTTAAAGTGGCCGTATTATGCTTTTTAGAGTTTCCCCTTTCCTGTAGTGTGTTCTAAAGGTTTGTGTGCATGTAAATGGTCTGCAAAGGCTAAAATCCTTGTGTTCCTTTCTATCCCACACACACCCCCCCTGCCTGAAACGCCTCCATTGGACTCCTTTGTTTCCATCCGGAACATAGTAGCATCATGTAACACTTTTATTCTATCGCTTCTATAGAGTGGTGCAGGAACGAGTCCTAAAACCCGGAAGTGAGTTAGCATTTGACCACTACGGGTTCCCTCGTCTCAGAGCCAATGGGATCTCTCCATAGGATTTGGGAAAATAGCTGGAACTAAGGTCTGTGGTTGAGACACATTGAAGAGACGGATCACGTTTTGTTCTACGACATTAAATACATCAGCAGTGACCCCACTGGTGATTTCTGAAGAGTTGACGTGTCTGAAAAACGATGGTTGTTACCGAGTGGCTGAATAGGACTACAGAAGTTGTCGAGGACGTTGTACGTCATTACGCCGAACACGTAAACACTCCTCTAAGTTAGTTTTCCCTGTTCTGCTTGAAAGCAAGTTCCTGCGCTCTTGCAAACTGTTAAAACAAACACTTCAACTCGTACCATTTAGAATCCGCATTTTTGAATATCGATCTTAAGTTGGCGTGACGTTGAAGTCGTGCGAACCAGCTGTTTGTTTATAGCATAACATTAGCATTTTGCTTCTGGCGATTAGATTTATGATTAATAACAACAGAGCAGGCCAGCTAACCAATCAGAGCAGACTGGGCTCTGGTTTCAGACAGAGGGCGAAAAGAGGTGCTGCAGCACAGGCAGGATGAGAAGAATAAAGAGCTTTTTGAACATTAAAGCATGGAGACATGTCCCAGTAGAGACACTACCTGGAAATGAGCATGATAGGGCCCCCTAAGAAAAGTTCTGCTAGATATTACTGACAGTCATTAAACACAAATGTATAGCAGAAGTAGAACAAACATGGAAATAACTATAAAAATGTTATTACATTTAAATTCTGTCCCCAACACTCAACACAGATCCTGTAAACAAATATATTTGACTGAAGATCATACCCTTGCCTTTAATATAACATTCCTAAGATGATTCCTTTCTGTCTATCTCTCTGAATAAAACATGTCCCTCTTATTCACCATAAGGCAGCATAAAATAAGTGAATGTCTCTTCAGAATAAAAAGCTTCTTCATGCACTGCGGGAATGAACCTGGCCGGAGAACCTCAGATTGACGAGCTTTATTCAGACGCCATTGCTGCTCTTTAACATGATATAAGCCTTCCTATTGCTTGCCAGAGGAAATGAAATGTTTATTATATTGCCCTGAGGGCTTCTGCAGCCAGAGTCTCGGTAGACTTAAAGAAAGGATGAACTCTTCCTCTCTCCTCTGCTAACTTGGCCTCCTCTCGTGGCATATGAGAGGCAGGAGGTAGAGGCAGGGTCATGGAAATAGTAAAAGAGAAGCAGCATAAGTAGAGAAAGAGGAGGTAAAGAGGTTAATTGGCAGCTGGTGCATGCAACAGAGCCGAGCATAAGGACATCTGCCCAAATAATCCTTTGTTACCTGGGACACCTCTGCACGTTCCCCATGACCTCCCCACTGGGAGGCTTCAGTTCTGATGGATAGACCTTCGATCTGTTCTTTTCCTACAGAGGCTTGATCAAATGTAGATGACGGATATAGAAATTAATGCATTAAATAGGAGTGAATAAGGAAAGTTACCTCAGGGCTTGTTTTCCTGCAGGAAACCCAATTTACTCTCCTCATGCAACTCTTTTTATCTGAACCTTTGAGATGCGACTGATGGAGAGCCTGTTGCTTCAGGCCACAGAGAGCAGTAAGACACATTTTGCTGTGTAAGGACTCCAGTTTCTTTTAATAATAACTTAAAAAAGGTTCATTCTGGCCATACTAATGGTGAAGGCTTGAGTCACCATCAGGAGGAAGCGTCACTGCTGTGGACACAGGGTAATGAGGCACCGTGAAATGTGTCCACAGGAAATGCTCCAATGTCCTGCAGTCCCACAGTGAGTCAGATAACACCCCGCTATCAGAACCATCTGAAAGTGACTCCCAGGCACAGCCACCGGAACCGTTTTGCTTTACAGGACAATTAACGGCTGCAATTCACACACACACACACACACACACACACACACACACACACACACACACACACACACACACACACACACACACACACACACACACACACACACACACACACACACACACACACACACACACACACACACACACACACACACACACACACACACACACACACACATACACACACACACACACACACATACCATGTATACATCACTTACATGCATTTCCTGGAGACTTATCCTAACCTTAACCATAACCAACATATGCCTAACCCTTACCCTTAACCTAACCCTTACCCTAACCCTAATCCTAATCCTAACCAAGTCTTCACCCTAAAATTAATGATCCCCCTCATGGGGACCTCCAATTTGTCCCCATAAGGGAAGCCAGTCCCCACACGTGACTATGTAAACAGATTTAGGTCCCCACAAGTATAGTAATGCTAGACCACACACACACACACACACACACACACACACACACACACACACACACACACACACACACACACACACACACACACACACACACACACACACACACACACACACACACGCAGTTTGTGTACAGTGTGGTTGCAGACAGACATACACGCAGTGAATCTGCCAACATCAAATGCACAAGCTGCAGTATTTACCTGCATTCACTGGAAGAAGAAATCCTCTTTCACTTAAAACAGCAATACCAACCGCGTCTCACAAAAAAATGTGTAATAACTACGTTGGTCCACAACGTAGGACGTAGTATTTCTACGAAAACGCCTCTGAAATTGTAAGATCCCTACGTTTTTTTTCACCATTCATTCCAATGGCTGGCGTCTATGTCACGTGATCTTCACATTTCTCCCTGCAGAAAAAAAAAACATGGCCGAACTTCGTTTTATTCTCGGTGGAAAATGCCTATTTTAAGGTTAGTTTTGATGTCATTTGATGCGAGAAATACGAGTTGTTATTTCAGATTATGTGTGCAGTGGATGTACATGATCTTTAGTTTGCTAGTTATTACGAAGATTACTTCAGGAAATTGTGTCTATACAACGTTTTCATTGTTACCAAGGTGGTTGCTAGGGACGCTGCTATCGATATTATTTCTGTTATGTTGTGTAACTGTTTAATGGTGTTATCTTTATTACTACCCCCTTCCCCGTCAAAGTATAGTGTTGGTCCACAGCGCAAACGTATTAGTTTAACAAAATCCGCATCTAAAATGGTGCAGAAACGTTATTTTCCCCCTATGCAATTCCAGTCTCACATCTCACAGCACATCATCATAAACAAATACCGGAAACAGACCGAAAACAATTTATTCCGAGTGTGCTTGCTTTTCTCTTTGAAAGTCATCACATAACGGCATTGTAATACACGGTTCGGCTGCATTACATATTACATATCTGCCGTAGTTCTGTATTTATAAAGCCCTGATGAGAAGACTTCTAGACAAACATGAGGAACTGCCGCCAACACTGGAAACGTGACGTGGATCATAAATATATAAGCAATTAAACAACATCTTACATTTCTTTTCACACAATATGTCTCCTTGCAGTATCAACACTAATTCGGCTGACTTTTATATTTGATCCAATTGGTAGATAGGCTGTATTTACACCATAAAGGTGCACAGCTGATATAAAGGGACACCTGGTGGTTAAAGCATGTTATTGAATTTCATTATTTTTTATTATTAGATATTAATAGGATCCCTATAAAGTATATTCATTACTCGTTATTCTCTACTAATAGTTAATTAAAGACTGTATATAATGACTATTTTGCACATCCCTTTCAAGATTTCAAGATGTTCTAAGGTTTATTGACATATCATATAGGCTTACACAACTGTGGTGTAGTTCTGCACTGAATGAAAAACTTGGGTCGCAGGTTCCTCAACAGTGCATAACAAGACATCTATCAATATTTGTGCATACCTCCAGCAATGTTAACTATGTTGAAGCACTTATTTTAACTGATATTATACATATGTATTATACTCGTATAAGATGCATGTAGATAGTATAAGAAATGTGCAGAATATGACAATTTAATGGTGGAGGTACACATATTGATAGATGTCTTGTAATGCACTGTTGAGGAACCTGTGACCAAAGTTTTTCATCTCCGGCCTTGTCAGGTATTGAACAATCAATATATAAAGAACACTGAATTATTAAATATAAAACACAGAATTGATGTGATTATACTAAATGATTTACAAATAAACACCACTGCATATTTACAACTGTTACACATGCTGATGTAACGCAAATGTTTCCAACTTGGGATCAATAAAGTACGGGGGACGCGGTGGACCCGTTCAAATCCAGTTGTGGACAGTCTGCCGTGGTTTCATCCCATTTCAAGTGCTGTTCGACGCTCTGCACACTCTCCAATCACAGAGCTTGAGGACTATCACGGGGTTTGTCAAGCGAAGCGGAGAGAATACTTACTTCCGGGTGTAATATTCTGTAAAGCAAATGAGCTGCTCCGACCCTCGGTCCTGACGGACTCCAACTTGTGTTTATTAATCAAACAAATAAATAAACACAAGGATAATTATGTGTTATTGTTGAGTAAATTGTTGAGTAAATTGCAAGTAAAAATTGCACAGGGGAAAATAACGTATCTATTGTGGTGATTGACATTATTCACCCACGGGTCTATGGGTTAGGGTATTGTTCTGCACGGACATTTTAGTGAGCCGGACTTCCTGTCTCCGCCGGTCTTCGCTTCCCGGGCATGAAGCTGTTTACATGTGTTTTGAGATGCTAAATAAAAGTCTAGCTTGTACCTTTGATACCCCGCCTCCGACTTCCATCTCTCTGCACCACACTATGCCACAATTTTAGATGCGGATTTTGTTAAACTAATACGTTTGCACCGTGGACCAACACTATACATTGACGGGGAAGGGGGTAGCAATAAAGATAACACCATTTTACCCAACATAATAGAAATAATATCGATAGCAGCGTCCCTAGCAACCACCTTGGTAACAATGAAAACGTTGTATAGACACAATTTCTTGAAGTAATCTTCGTAATAACTAGCAAACTAAAGATCATGTACATCCACTGCACACATAATCTGAAATAACAACTCATATTTCTCGCATCAAATGACATCAAAACGCATTTTAATGGCAAAAACTAACTTTAAAATAGGCATTTTCCACCGAGAATAAAATGAAGTTCGGCCATGTTTTTTTTTTCTGCAGGGAGAAATGTGAAGATCACGTGACATAGACGCCAGCCATTGGAATGAATGGTGACAAAAAAAAACGTAGGCATTTTACAATTTCAGAGGCGTTTTCGTAGAAATACTACGTCCTACGTTGTGGACCAACGTAGTTATTACACCTTTTTTTATGAGACTGGGTTGGCAATACCCAGTCCTGCACTCGTTCTTTTGAACAGTACGAAGGTATGAGCATAAACAAATGCATAAAGTAACAACACTTTCAAAACCGGTTCATTATCCTGACTGGCTCTTTCAGAATGTTTCATACCACTGGCATGTCCTGTCATTAGTGACATGTAATGAATGCTAACACATCATAATTCATTAGTTAATGGCTATTTTATATTAATGTTGAGGAGTAAAGAGTACAATACTTGCCTCCAAATTATAGTTGTGTTCTGATTATCAAAAGTATTGATTTGTAAGGCATTAAATATAATCTTTAGTACATTTTTTAAATATTTGTTCATACCATTTATGCCAATGAATATATATAGTTCCCTGAGGCAGTGTAATACCTCTTCTGTTCATCTGTTGCCTCTCTTTTGCTATTCCAGTAATGTGGTTGTACTTCTTCCCATTTGGTGTCAGGAAGGAGACAGAGGGGGCAGATGGGGGACCGGGGGGGGGGGCATCTTTGGGATGCAGAAACACTGAGCCTGGTGTAGGAGCTGGTTCCGTGGGGGGAGTGGATCCAGCATCATAATGACCAAGCCAAATATTTGTCTAGTCCATATTCCGAGAGCATAATGAAGTCCTTTTACAGAGGGCATCACTGGAATCCCAACAGTGACTTTATGCCAGAGAGAGCAGGTTTCACTGCTGCTCCCACTTAGGCTACCAGGGTCTCTGGTGGCCCCATGCACATTCAATACAGAGCCTAGTGTCCTGGATGAGAAGGTACCACGGATCTGTGTGACACATGATAAGCAGCGAGTCGGAAATGAAAGTTGGAATTAATAAGGGGTTTTATTGCAGATGGGATTTCATTTGACTGTGAAAGACTTGAATTTAAAATAAGGATTCCTTCTCCGACACATGCTGACTATTTATGGAGGGAGGAGCTTCAACGGTGGAATTTCACAGCACTCCATGCAGCCAATTCCTCTCTCACATCTACCCTGCATACCTGTGCACACACTTACAGTATGCATATACAGTACATCGTCTATATACTGTACCGCGCAGGTGCGGACTAACTTCCGAGCGTGTTGCGCTCTTTTTGCCGTTGCCAAGTTATTCCTGTGTCAATATTCTTCCTGACTTGCCAAAAAATATGCCAGGAATGAAAAGAGGCTGGAGCTACTGTCCAGGAATCTGCTGCTCCACTTTCACATAGTGCAAGATATTTGTCCTGCATAATAAACAAGCCTGACCTGCAGGAGAAATATCCTGCCCAGTGTCAAAGTGCACTCACAGAAGGTGACTTGCTGATGATGAAATGATCAGGATGGAAAGGCTGAACACGAATGATTTTAAACAAGGCTGATGTGACTTTTGGGGGAGGGTGTTGCAGAGAAGGGTCATAAGTCGGCTCCAAAGAATCAATCAATCAATCAATGTTTATTTATATAGCCCAATATCACAAATGTTACATTTGTCTCAGTGGTCTGAGAAGAAGATGTTAAAATGATGATGAATAGTTTATTGCTTCCCCTCAATGTGTCCATAGCAGCGGCCTGCTATAAATACATAACAGACCGTAAAATGCAGTTAAATTGAGTATTCAACAGAAACCTGTAATAACTCAGAGTACGTTTATAATATATGCAATTATGCCATTCATAACAAAGTGCAAGAAATATTTAAAGCTGTTATAATATCTAATTGTATGATAGCAATGAATCAAGTGGGGATGTTATAGGGGTCTTTCACAGTGAGGAATCCGCAGAGAATTGAAGCTGCAGCTGCAGCTCTTTGCCTCACAGTTTCTACAGCGACTTTTCGTTTTTAGCTGTCGAGCCTACAACTTTACTTTTTAGATTCCTCTTGCCACTCTTATAGCTTGTTTCCCGCCTCAGAAGGAAGCTGTTTTTCCTTAAAAAGCTCTAAAAACTCACTGTACACGACATGCTCTTCACCAAAAGTAGATTCAGAGGATAGCTGGTGAACATCGTGCAGCATGCAGCTGCTTAAAAGACTGATTTCCTCAGGACTTGGAGCAGACCAAACACAAAGCTTAAAGAGAGAGAATATCTTATATTCATCAAGGCCCTTCAAACAACTCAACATGAAGGATAATGTTCCGTAACACCTGCTTGTCTACATAGAAGGACCATATTAAAAGGTGATAATGTGAATGTTTTGTTCACCACTTTTAGATTTAGAATCTCATGTTGCGATTAAAAAGGATTTACTCAATTTAAACCTTAATATCTAAATGGAAAAACAATTCAACTCAGCCACCAACATTCATAATGGAATTGGAATTAAGAAATGGTAAAATTATGGTATAAAAAACATTCAAATAAGAAATGATATTCTAGCCATTCATTATTTTTTAATCAAGAGCTGCCACTGACATTTTTAAATGATCTATATCTGTTACAATGCAGAATGGCGCTAACTTTGGGAGCTGCCATAGGGTTGTACAAATCTCCAGACTAACCCAAATTATTTAGTCTACCAAAAAAGAAAAAATACACAACCTACCCTCTCCCTCCTAATAATAATCCCTGTACAGTATAAACAGTGAGGCGTGAAAGACGCAGTGTTACGAATATGTCAACGTGCATCATTTTAGCCTAACCCAAAACACAGACACATAGTAAGAAAAGCAGCAAGCACTGCAGAAATCCATCCAAACACAGCACGGGGGGGGGGGGTCCTATAAGTCCATATTTCACACTTCAACAAGCTGTGTGCTGCTGACACTGAGTCCAGGTCTCAGTCTACCCCCCCCCCCCCCCCCCCAAACCAAAAGAGCGTGTCTCCCCCAGCAGGTTATTCTGGTGTTATGAGAACTCAACATGCTCATTATGGTTGTGGCACAGCTTTCGGGTGGCTGTCTCCTCTGAGGTGCCAGCACTGGAAATGCTTGTGGTGAAGGAATGACGGGAGGACAGGGAGAGGGAATGCAAACAGGGAGAGATGAACAGAGGTGGCCGAAATGTAAGAACATTATTCTTCAAATGTCTATCATAGCTGGCAAACATGGAGCTGAGCTAAATACAAATCTAATTTATTTGTTGATTTATATTTTGTATTGGCTAACAATCTGAATCTATGAAGTAACTGAAGCTGTCAAATACATGTAGTGGAGTAGAAGTATTAAATTAAATAAAAACTCAGGTAAAGTATACCTCAAAATTGCATCTGATCACTGTCCTTGAGTAAATGCATTTCATTCCATTCCACGAACTGGAGACGATTTAGCATACATGCACAAAGAGGAAGGAAAAGAAAAAGCTGAACATAATAATACAAATAGAAAGACACACATCCACGTTCCACCTCTGAGTGCATCAGGGACGTGCACAGGTACGGGCTAATGTTGCCCGGGCAACGGCCCTTTTGAACTTTTTGGCTGACCTGCCCCTCTGGAGAGAGCGAAAGTCTTTTTTTTCTGTTGTGGCCGAATAAACATGATAAGCTCATAATTAGTATTGTAGAGTCTCGCTGCGATAAAACACACCTTGTCAGCGCTGTCGTCTGCCCCCAGTCACGTGACTTTGTTTACAATCTGACAGCTGAAAGCAAAGGAAAGCCCTCCGAGTGTTGAATGTTGATCATGTGCCTGCCTGGCTTTGGTGGCCAATCCTCGGGTCAATCTGTCCCCGGAAATGTTCCCGTTTTTAAATATGCTTAAATTGATTTTGAGTTTTCTCATGGCAGTTAGAGTATAGGGGACAAACCAGGGACTTTACTTCCTCTTGACACCGTCGGCTATTTACAAAAAACACACCTAAATATACTTGTTATTGTGTTTCTGTCTTTCTGTGTCTTTTCATCTGCTCCGTAAACTCCCTCTCTCTCTTTTCTTGATTGCCCTCTCTCACTTACGGGAGAACACTTCACTGTCCCGCTTCATTGTAGGATGAAGTTATGGAATGGATGAAGTTATGGAATACTAAATAAGTAATTAGATACCTTACCGTTACTGTGCTCATAATGAATGATAAGAATAATGCGTATTGAACTGGTTTAATCAATTAGTGATTTTATTTAAGGCACAGCAGTTACAATGGTCAAACTACATTAAAACAGAATTGTCCGCATTTCATCTTTAATAGTTACTAACATTAGATGATGTTAATGAGATATGGACCGCAAACCCTTTTCCCCTGGTTTTCATTTTTACATTTTTTTTATAAAAAGTTCTTACGTTTTCAGGGGGGTCGGGGGCGGCCCTTTTTCTAGTTTAGAGCAATAGCCCCTCCAAATGTCTGTGCACGTCCCTGGGCAAAAACCATCCTACTCAGGAAGGAGACAGGAGCAGGAACACACACAAGTGGACACAACCACCTGTAAAGGAAAAACACAAACCACAGAGACACCTCGGCATACACACACATTCCTGGTAGGAACAGTGTTTCTGTGTGTGGTGGAGCTGAGAGAGACAGCACTGTCTGGTTCACCACCTCCGTAACCTCTGCACTGCCAGCGGGAAAACACTCCGGCACACAGGGGACTGCCTTCAAACCGATTTATTTGTTGGGTGACATGAGGTTATTGAAATAGTCACAAATACATATACAATGTCATCAAATCCTTGTCATTTGTAATACTTTTTCACCTGGAGTCAATTCTTACTGCTTATTCTAAAAGTACATTTACTCAAGTACTGTTCTTCAGTAACATTTTTTTACATATTTTTACTTTATTATTTTTATTTGACGTTATACTTCGCTACAACCCATTTAAGAGGCAGATATTGTACTTTTTTCTCCTCTTCATTTGTCTCACAACTAGTTTTACATTAATCCATAATTGGAATTAACAAATTAGGATGAAATATTATAGTTTAAGATAGTATACCGGTATATATTGATGAACACATGAATTAATATATACCAGTATTCTAAAAAATATTTTATAATTCAAATAAAATGCAAAAATAAGCACTTTTATTTCTGGTTCTTTTGAATGAATGCCTTTTACTTGTCACCATGTCTTTTCACAATGACGAATTGCTACTTTTTTTTAAGTAAACCATCTGAATACTTCATCCACCCCTGCTTACATAAAAATATAAACCATGACAAACTTGTGAACTCCCAACCAAGCCCAGGGTCCATTTTCTTAGCTTTTAGTCTGCAAAACACAGTATTGGTTGTTTATATGTACAGTACACAGCTCACTGTAAACACTGATATCCAAACAGCCTCGTGCTGTTGCTCTGCCGATCATCAAAGAGCAGTTCTGTGTCCTCACCAGGCCCAGGCTGCAATTTGGGCTTGAGGCGTGGCCCGGCACCCGTTGGGCTGCGTCCGCCCTGCGCACCAGTAATGACCCCTTCCCTTTGGGGAGCGTTTGATCTGGGCTGCCTGTGTGCTGCAGCAGGACCTATTTCTGGAGCGTGGGGGGGATAAAGGGAGCTTTCAGACGTGGTGCCAATGACCATAATTAAGCAGCTTTAAGGGGTGGCAGTGAGCGCGCTACCAAGCTCAGAGTTTGTAATTTTGGAAGGGGCTCATTGGAAAAACAGGGGAGGGTCGGGTGGCACCCAGTGCTGGAACACAAGGGACGGAGTGTGTGAAGGGGGCTGTAAAGAGGATGTTAATGAGCTGCGTCCATTAGCACCCGCCCCCCAGGCCGGCTTACTGTCGGCCTGGGGCTGAGGTGCAAAAAGATGGCCTCACACACGCACCCAGCTCCACCCAACAGAGTCAATCAGGGCCAGCCTCCAGAGCTGGAGGCCTGGGGCAACTGGACTCAAAGAGCAGGCTAATGCACGCCAAGTCACGAACATTCTTATCCTGCAGCCGCAGCCTTCATCTCAACAAGCTGTTGAGAGTTTAGATACATGCAGTTAGATACGCTTTATACTATTTATCCACTTCAAATTGGTTTAATGCAATAAAAACAGGATTGCTTAGTATGATAAGTCCATTTTTAGAAAAGAGATGAAGTTCCAAACAGGTGTGTTTTTCTCAGAAATGCCCAAAGTATAAGGAACGCTGATGTGGCAGTTTTGAGTGCTGTTCATGCATTTACATATGAATTAAGGCTCACCCACAATAAAAACCATATTTTATCTACAACTTATGTCATCTAGCTTTGCAAATAGATTTGGTGTTACTTGCTAAAGATTTGAGGTTTTTGCCTCGAATGATCTTTGTGTTCAAAACATTTGATAAAACATCGAGCAGCATTTCTCTTGAGAAAAACGAGTTTTTCTACAGAACTTATTGTAGGCAGCTTTCACCTAAACCACATCATACTCAAAACCTTGTACTCCTTGTTCTCCCTTTTTTGAAGAACACCTAATGTCTCATCACCTTGTTAAGCATGCGTGTTCATGAAGCATCTCAAACAGATGTGTAATTATTAGCGCTTGTGGCTGTGCGGGGTCTTATAGGCCTCGTCCTGCAGCCTGACCCATCTTCAGGTAGTGGGAGCATCCAGGTGCTGCTCCCTCTCTATTAACACTTCTCCAACACAATGGGCAACACTGATTTCAACGTGCATATCTGACGTAGGAAAAAGGTGCAAGAAATCCACAGGAAACCAACTTTATGCTAAAAAGTTCTAAACCTCATCTGATTCAGCTAACATCTTAGTATTCTTCAACCTGTGGTTATTTGTATAAAAGGGGACTTCAGAGGTCAGCCAAGCTGCCCAAACAAATAGCACATATAGCTGGAAACTGGCTTTGTACGAACTTTCCGAAAACGTGTGTGTGTGTGTGTGTGTGTGTGTGTGTGTGTGTGTGTGTGTGTGTGTGTGTGTGTGTGTGTGTGTGTGTGTGTGTGTGTGTGTGTGTGTGTGTGTGTGTGTGTGTGTGTGTGTGTGTGTGTGTGTGTGTGTGTGTGTGTGTGTGTGTGTGTGTGTGTGTGTGTGTGTGTGTGTGTGTGTGTACTCTGCAGATGGTTACATAGCGTTCCTCAATCCAAGGGGAGATGAGACACCCTTGCCAAGTTTGTGATGATTTATAAAGTTATTCTTTGCTGGTAAATCCCAAACAGCATATCTCTTACACATAAGTGGATTTAATGACTCAAAACCATCATAAATTATCTGCAAATCCAAATAATTCCCCACATTGAGGGATAATAAGGTGGAGGGGAGTTTCTGGAGGCGTTCCTGTTCTGCAGTTTCCTGCTGTCATACATCTGGAAATAACTGTGATATATAATTCCACTTTTAATCCCGTGGCTGCTATCACATCATCACGTGCTCCTCTTATTTATTTTACCTTTGCTGTAACAATGTCCATTTCACCTCTGGGGGACGAATAAAGGTATTCTGATTCTGATACTTATTTTTATTTTTGTAATACTGTTACTGGAAGCCTACTTTGTGTTGTCCACCTGGATGTGTGTTTTTGTAAATTGTGGTTTGTGTAACTTCTATGTCTATCTTTAATAGTTTCTGTATGCCTCCTAATTAAAGGTGGGGTAGGTAAGTTTGAGAAACCGGCTCGAGATGCACTTTTTGTTATATTCCATGGAATGCTCTTAACGTCCCGATAGCAATGAATATCTGAAGTGCTTTGACAATAAATCCATAAAAACATCATCTGTGGAAGCCGTGGTGCAGTAAAAAGCACGACCAATCATCTGAGCCGGCTAAAGTAACTGGAGGGCCTACCTGCCTGTCAGCCTTCCATCTGTGCACATGCTTATCTCGTGCTCTCATTGGTCACGTGCGCGTTCGTGTGTGTTGGAGGAGGGGCTCTGTGAGGAAGTGGCAGATTTTTTCCGGCTTCGTATTTTCAAATTCTAGCGCACTCTAGACGGTTTCTCCAAAGTTACCTACCCCACCTTTAATATTGAGCAATTTGGGGAATTTGGAATCCATCATTTTATTATTTTAGCAAAACATTTCATACACAAATGTTGCATTCTCAACATTTCACCAGTATTTAATGCTTTTCTTAAATGAACTTATACAACAATGAATTCAATTGTGTAAAAAAGCCAAACAAATGTATCTAAAGTCTCTGGAGGCGTTTCCTGTTTAGCAGTTTCCCTGTTTGAAGCTCTGCGTCACCGTGCTTCACGTTTACCGGTGCATGGGGCTCTGGGTAGGGCTCCATGTATAAGCCCCCCCCCCCCCCCCCCCCCCGCCACCCCTGGAGGAGGCGTGTAGTTTCTCGGTGCAGCCGCTGGGTTTGTAACCTGACACCTGGCCGTGCGGTGCGTTTTGCCATCGCTTTACCCACAGAAAGCCCATTTAAAAAGGAAAGGGATGAGTAAAACGCTCCTGACTCCGTAACCCCCTCCACAAGAACCCAGCTCTCTCCCCGGCTGCGTCCCTTCACTCTGGATCGGCATAAATGAATGAAACACAGGGGAATATCGACAGACACTCGCACAGGGAAACTCTGCCAAAGCAGCCTGCCAGGAGGAACTTATGTCGGGCTTGACAGGCTGCATCAACATGAGATTCTTCCTCTGGAACTTCATCTCCAGCGTGTCAAATGTGTAAAACGGCGACCGGTGTCTTCTGCCCCCCTCTTGCAAAGGAGTCACGCTGTGATTAACGGTCAGGTTTTTGACTGCCAGGACAAATGAATACAAATGAATTTAGGCACCCGAAGGAGAGATTGCAGAACCTCTCATCTAGACACAAAGTGAGTACCCTTTATTTTTGCTGTGTTGTGTCTGTGTGCCCTGTGAGAGGAGGGTGGAATGAGATGGATCTCTGGAGAGGACCGAGTCACTCCAGGAGCTCCATGTGTGTACCTCAATCAATCAATATTTATTTATATAGCTCAATATCACAAATGTTACATTTGTCTCAGTGGACTTCACAGTTTGTACAGAATATCATTGTTGGACCGGCTGTCTGCGGGCCAACCCCCCGGGCAGGAAAGGTGTTCACTGGGGACTGTTGGGGCTCTGTATGGGGTCTGTTTGTAGCATTTCCGAAAACTTTGCAAAACTGAGTGTATTTGTCCAAATGGTTGTTCCCTCCTTTTTTACGCATATCAAACTGGACAATAATAAAGAGGCATCTTCACCAGACTCACTTATAATTGATTTGTTGTGGCTGTTTTAAGATTCCCTCCTGTCTGTGTACAATACATATTGTGAGTGCTTAAGACACTACTATTGGGATGTTTTTTGCGAGCTTTGCCACTTTTTTCTCTAAACTGATTCATCTGAGCAAAACAAGCATGTATTTCAGACCCTTAATGAAGTTATGAAGTTCATCAGCATCCACAAGAGCGTGTGCTAGATGCTTCCCATGACTTTCCTTTTTACGCATTGGGGTTCACAGCTTCGTTGGCACAGTACAGACACATTTCACGAGGATTTAAAAAATGAAAATTAGTTTAGAATTAGTTACATTAACACCTTGCATCAGCGTCTGCAGAAGTCTACCAGATAACATCCACTTATCACCTTTATTTGAGGCAATACATCCAGATGTTTAATGCATGTGTTTACAGACATAGTAACATATTGGCCAAAATATTTGGTCTTATCTTGGCTACACTACCTTTCTTTAGGGAAGCAGCCAGCTGTTGCATACAGTCTTTGAAACTCATGCCTCCATTCATGAATGCATTCATCCATGTTTCTTGCATGCATCGTTCTTATCTTAAATAGATGTGAGGTTTTATTGCGCAGTGAACATCTGGTTTACTTAACGGATGAGAGGAGAGAAAGTGGGGATTCAGGCTTTTTGGGAGCAGTAAAGTCCGGCGATTGGTCCCACAGTCTCGAAGTTCCTCATGAAACAAGTCGACCAAACTTCAGGTATATTGTTCACACCTGATTGGAGCATTTGTAGAAGGGTTTCCGTAAAAGAAATACAATATGTATATGTTTTACACATTACAGCCACTCACAGTGATGCAAATCCGTGATTGATTTAAGATGCATATTTAACTGAGAGATATTCTGCTGGCTCGAGCATCAGTCACTCCATGTCCACACGGTGGCGCCCTATTTAACTCATCCAGGCTTTATGCATCCAAATACTGTAATGTGTTTGGATGCAAGACATATTTTGGCTTTTTTTAAGGTGATAAAACACCTACAATGTATACATTTGTTAAAGTAATATATATAGGCACATACACTTTCTATGTTTTCACTCTTGCTCTAGCTTGGTGTTTTAGGCTCCGTTTACACAGAGACGAAACGGAGAACGAACCGAATTTGATATCAAAAAAGTCTTCCGTCCACACGGTGGCCGTTTCTCAATCTCGAGGATACAGGCTTCCAAGCCAATATTTCAAGGATGCTACGTCATCGAGTGCCACCGAAGGACTGTTCCAATCTCCAGCATGCTTGGAATTCCACCAAGGCCGCATCCTTGGTTTGGGGGAAATTTCGAGGCTGCACATGGGTAGACTTCGCGTCCTTAAAATCCCCAAAATGCTTTGCGCACGGACCAATTTCAAAAACCCTTGCGGAGAATGGCTGAACCGACGCAGCACACATTTAAATGTAAGTATGTAGTGGCGTAGAACATGTGTTGGTAAATATGTTACTTTGTTACATTTGTTTGTTATCACCAAAAATGTGTTCCGTGAAAGTAAAGCAAGTTCATAATTAGATAGACATCGTGAGGTATTTATTTTCAGTACAGTTTATGTTGAAACCGTTAGAGAGAGTGGCACACTTGTTAGCCTGTTCCATTATTCTTCTTTTTCTGAAGCCGTGGATTGGAAGCATACTTGCTTCGTTTCTGAAGGAAGTGACTTGGAAGTACGCGACTAGCAAGCCAGCATCCTCGCGATTGAGAAACACCCGGTATCGGCTCAAGAAACGTGTCCGTCCACACGAGTGGCCAATAGTGGCCCAATCCCAAACCATGCCCTACACCCTACCCCTACACACTCCCCCTCCGTGACGGAGTGAACTCCGTGGAGTGACACACGCAGCTCAATAAGGCTCCCTCCTGTCAGATGGAGGGAGTAAATACAGCAGTAAGCTTTGTGGCCTCCCCTCTCTCCGCCAGAAACAGGAAATGCTGTAACTGTATCAACGGTTTCAAATCAGCATCTCTTTGACCAAAAATGTAAATTAATAACTAAAATAAAACTCCAAACATCTTTCATTGCTCTTTTAGTTTTAAACCTGAAAAAGCTTCTTAGTTTTTGCAACAGTCTGTAACTATACACAACTTTATAATAAAATGCACACATTTACCTTTTTCTAGACTAAACACAGGTATACGATCCTAAGTTAAAATATATGAGGTTATCACGAGGTTGTTAACATCGCAGTTTATCAGTGGATGTTTGCTGGAAATTCTTGTAAATAGCGTGTTTCCTGACGGACACACACAGCGTGGAGACCGGTCAGGTAGAGACCGGTCTCAAGTCAGCACCGATGCAGACTCGCTGTTTGAGGGCTTGATAGCCCACTCCCCCTCCACACCGCTCCACACTCGTTGGTTTGGAACAGCACTTAATGTGGCGGACCCTCCGCGCAAACGGAGGGGTAGTGTGTAGGGCGTGGTTTGGGATTGGGCCTATGTTCCTGCAGCCCTGGAGGCTGCAGTTTCAGGACCGCAGTCCTGACCACACTCATAGGACCCTAGTTGTTTTGCAACATCGCCACCTAGCGAATTGGATGCCCGCAAAAGTACAACCAGCAACTATTGTGTCTCATACACTGCGAGTCTCTTTAGACATTGTAATGGTTGTTATTAACGATCTAAAAATGCATGAAAATATTTTTTTATTACAGAAATTAAATTATTATTATTAACAACAATTTCTTGTTATTATGTTTTTGTTTTTTAATAACAAATGTATTTTGTATGTCAGATAGTCTTTTATATTTGTCTTATCAAATTTGACATACAACGTCAATTAATATATATATATATATAATGTAGTTATAATGATATCATTTATTTATAATTGTAAATGTATATTGTATGTAGACATACATTTAGATGTATATTTTGTTAAAAGAAAACAAAAATGTTAATTTAGTAAGGGGTAAATAGGTGTAAACTCTTTCCCACGCCTTTTCGGATGTGTAATTAGGTAGATCATTTATTTATATATAATTTGTAAGTCAATAATATTTAGTTTATCAATTTGATACTGCTTACATTTCTACAGTATCATAATTCTCTTGTTTAATTTCAGTATTATTGTATTACACGTTAGAAATAAATCAAATCAAATGTGTCTTTGAAGAGGTGCTTGATTACTCAAAAACAAAAACAACAGACCCCAACTGTGGCTGAGGGTCTGTTGTTCCCTCAGCCACCAGAAAACAGCTCCAGCTGCAGTACCCCAAAATGATGAGACTGTCTGATAAACAGTAAACAGGCAGTCAGCACAGTTAAGATTATTTACAATGAATTCAAATAGTAATACAATGACTATTAAAGAAGAATTTTCACTGAAGAAGACAGCATTTAGGCTATACTGCCAGAGTCATACTGTAGCAGCGGTGCTAAGGCACGTGGGCTCAGCATAATGTGAGCGCAGAGCGCTTGGATTTTTGTGTGTGCACGTGCGAAGTGCGCCCCGCCAATTTGTTTCCATGTGTCTGCCAGCACAAGAAAGGCTCTTGAGGCCTAGTACCAGGGCCGGTTCGAGCCAATTTTCTGCCCTAGGTGAGATTTTATATATAAAGAATAAATGAAAAATCTCTACAAACGGCAAATACACAAAAACAGAAACTTATTGGCAGAGGTCATATACGTCAAAATGGCTTCAAATGTATTTAGTATTGTATGATCATGTTTGAATTGGGGGGTGGACGTCACATCCTCTAGGGGGGTCCGGGGGTATGGCCCCTCCGGGAAGATTTTTTTTGAACATTTTAAAGTAAAATGCTTCAATCTGGTGCACTTTGAGCACACAATTACATGACACCTGATCTAGGGGGTACAACTCTAAAACACCCATATGAAAAAGATCGGTTTACATTTTAATAATCAAATAAGTATATGAACATAACCAATAACAACCTACCATAGACAATAACAAATAAATGTAACTTATTTTATTGTTGTTGTTCATTCATATCTTATTTAACATTTATGCATATTTTTGTATCTCTCCAACTTTAAACTATATTTTTGGTTTACTGTCCTATAGTAGGCTATACATTGGAATGATTTCAAACCTGTTTTTATTATTGACAGGCTTTTGTCATCCTTTGAAGTTTAATTAATTAGCTGAGTATAATTAATGATCAGGGTTGGGAAGTTTACTTTTGAAATGTAGTAGGTTACAGATGACTAATTACCCTGTTAATGTAATAAGTAATGTAACTGACTATGTAAATATTTGTATTGATATTCTAATGTTAATTATGGTTCTTTTATATTTTTTTTGAGTCACTTTGGATAAAAGCTTCTGCTAAATAACATAACCATAAGATACAGTTTCATTGGACGAGGTGCGGGGAGTAGAATCCGGCTGGAGTGGCAAGGACGTGGCGGCTGGTGACGGCAACACGGCGGTCGGAGAATGATCCTGGAGCTCAAGAAGAAAACACGTTAGACGTTTTTTTTAGACAAATAAACAAAAAGGCTAGTTGGTTTTGCAGCGAGTCATCATAGGCTAACAGATTACAGTTTCCCTGTAAGACTCATTTAGCATGTGTTGCTTGTATTGCTGTCCAATTCAATACACCAGAATAGTTGTTAACTTTAAACAAACAACACGATTCACATTACTCACACTCTTACTGTAATTAGTGATTAAATAAACAATTAATGTAGGACACCTAGTTGGGCTTGCGAAAATCACGCTACAGTTTCATTAAACAAATAATCAAATATGCTAACAGTTTATTTTGCCGAAAGCTATAGCTAACGAATAATTGTTTTTAGTGCCTTTAGTACGGTTAGAAGCTATCATAAGCTAACAGGTGATTGTTTGTATGGCCTTAAGACTATCATAGTTAATGTTAGCTAATCACACTTAATTTCAAGACACCAGAATTGTTATTAATGTTAAACAAATACAACTTTAAAAGCTCTTCACATTAGTGATGTTACGTATTGCGCCGAGGCTTCGGAGCGTGTGTCGAGTAATCCCGCAAGTTTTTTGTGAAGCTTGTATCAAGGCTTGTATCGTTTTGGGCCAGTGACGTCACCGATGACAAACGAAGCCTCGCTGCCCCTCAATACCACGTGACTGCTTCAGAAAGTGCTTTAGATCGGTTGAACCACAACGCTCATATTACCCATGGATGGATGTATAATAAGAACGATATTATATATATAATACATTTTATTTGGGGGGCGGTTTTCATAGCACCCAAGGACACCTTACAGGGCATAGGGTAATATAGAGAAAATTAAAACGGTGGATTTAATGAAGTATCAGCCGGGGTAAGACAAGACAAACAACAGGAAATGGACTACAAAAGGACACAAAAGGACACAAAAGGACACAAAAGGACACAGGGTACAATTTATAATGAGAATGCCAGTTTGAACAGGTGGGTTTTGAGTTGGGTTTTGAATGGTGTCGGACTGTCGGATATGTCGTGGCAGGGAGTTCCAGAGTCTGGGAGCCGAGCAGCTGAAAGCTCGAGCACCCATGGTTTTGAGGCGAGAGTTTGGGATGGTGAGAAGTCCTACGGAGGAAGAGCGGAGGGTGCGGGAGGGGGTGTACTGCTGAAGGAGGTTGGTGATGTAGATGGGGGCAAGGTTGTGGAGAGCTTTATATGTAAGTAGAAGATTTTTGTATTCAATACGGTAGCATACAGGAAGCCAGTGTAGTTGAGTGAGAATGGGGGTGATGTGGTCGGATGAGTTGGTGCGGGTGATGATCCGGGCAGCAGAGTTCTGGATTATTTACAGTCTATTAATGAGTTTGATGGGAAGGCCAGTCAGAAGTGCATTGCAGTAATCAATCCGGGATGTGACAAATGAGTTGACCAGGATTTCAGTGCTGGGTTGGGACAGAGATGAGCGGAGTCTGGAGATGTTCCGAAGATGGAAGAAGGCTGGTGATGTTTTTAATGTGTGGTGCGAATGAGAGGGAGCCGTCCAGAATGACACTGAGGCTTTTCACTTGGGCAGCGAATGGTATGGGGAAGCCGTCAATGATGATGTTTGGTGCTGGGGTGTTTTGTGACTTGGTGAGGGTGGATTTGGAGCCGATGAGCAGGGCCTCAGTTTTGCTACTATTAAGCTTCAGGAAATTCCTGCTCATCCAGCTCCTGATGTCCTCAAGGCAGGTGGTGAGGGAGGTGGGGGGCAGGGCAGTGGTGGGTTTGGAAGAAATGTAGACCTGTGTGTCGTCGGCGTAGCAGTGAAAAATAACCTCATGGTGACGGAGGATTGTGCCCAGGGGGAGGATATATATGATGAATAGGAGTGGACCCAGTACTGACCCCTGGGGGACACCCAGTGAAATGTCAGCACACCCTGACTTGTGATTACCGAGTTGTACAAACTGTTGTCTGTCAGTGAGGTATGATGAGAACCAGGAGAGTGCAACACCAGTGATCCCAATGCCAGCCAGGCGGTCCAGGAGTAGTGGGTGAGAAATGGTATCGAATGCAGCGCTGAGGTCAAGGAGGATGAGGATGGTGAGAAGTCCGGAGTCAGCTACACGGAGGAGGTCGTTGGTGATTTTAACAAGGGCTGTTTCAGTACTGTGTTTTTGGCGGAAACCAGATTGAAAGGGTTCATGGAGGTTGTTTATGTCAAGATGGGACTGAAGCTGTGCGGCAACCACCCTCTCAAGGGTCTTGGAAATTAAGGGTAGGTTGGAGATGGGCCTGTAGTGGTTTAGATCGGCTGGGTCAGTACCGGGTTTTTTGAGGATGGGAGTGATTGCAGCCAGTTTGAGGGTGGGAGGTACAATTCCAGGTGAGGGAGGAGTTAATTATGTCAGTGATCATGGGTGATATGGCTGGTAGGCAAGCCTTGACCAGGGTGGTGGGAAGAGGATCAAGCTGACAGGTGGTGGTTTTGGCTTTACGGATGAGCTCTGAGATGGTGTATTCCGATGCTGGGGTGAAGATGGAGAGGGAGCTGATGAGAGGTGGACCAGTGGAAACCATCCAGGGTGGATCACTTGAGGAGGTGCATGCTGAGGCCAGCTCTATGTGAATGGTGTTAATTTGGGAGTGAAAAAATTTCAGAAAGTCAGTGCATTGGTCAATGGAGATATCGGGAAGGAGGGTTTGAGGAGGCTGAAGTAGGTGACTGACTGTGGAGAAAAGAACCCTGTTGTTACCAGTGCTGATGAGGTTGGACTAATAAGAGGATTTGGCATTGGAAAGCGCGTTCTTGTAGAGGTGAAGGTGATCCGAGTACATTTGCGTGTGAACTGAGAGTCCGGTGTTTTTGCACAGCCGCTCCAGTCGGCGGCCAGTTGTTTTGAGCTGACGTAGCTCAGAGGTGAACCAGAGGGCGGAGTGGGTGAATGAAACTTTGTGAGTTTTCAGGGGAGCCAGGGCAGTGAGGGAAGAGGGGAGACAGTTATTTTAGTGATTCACCAGGTCAGCAGGGTGGGTGGATGTTGGAGGATTGGGGTAGGAATTAATCAGAGTGGTGAGATCTGTGGGGTTAATGTGTTTAATGGTTCTGAAGGTGATGGACCATTGTTCTTTGGCTTTGTAAAGGGGGGCATGGATATCAAAAATTACAGCTTTATGGTCAGAAATGGAGAATTTTTTTTGTACAGCTAACGGCCACTAGGGAACCTCCTAAATCTATGGATTTTACAGGTAACATTAACCACCTTTAACCCTATGGGCTCTATGACCGGTCCGCGCCCGCCACCTTTAAGCGGCGGGCTCCAGCAGGGAAAGCTGGAGGCCGGAAAAGAGTGAGACAGGTAGCGCGCCAAAGTAAAAGTGGAACCGAGAGACAGAACGAGAGCGAGACAGATGGACAATTTAGCTGCTGCGGCTTATATGCAGGTGCGTACTTTTTGGTGTAAGTAATCAGTAAAGTAACTGAGTTACTTTTGAAATGAAGTAACTAGTAATGGTTTTCAGTAACTAGCACAACGCTGGTGCTCACGGGGCAGGAACTCCTGTGGGAACTCCTTTCAGGGAATCAACGAGTAGTCCAAAGTTGTACAAAAATAAACGGAAACTATAGTGGCTACTCAGTGAGGTTTTTTTTCCTCAACCTTTCACTGGTCTCTGGCCTACAGAGAGTGTGTGTGTGTGTGTGTGTGTGTGTGTGTGTGTGTGTGTGTGTGTGTGTGTGTGTGTGTGTGTGTGTGTGTGTGTGTGTGTGTGTGTGTGTGTGTGTGTGTGTGTGTGTGTGTGTGTGTGTGTGTGTGTGTGTGTGTGTGTGTGTGTGTGTGTGTGTGTGTGTGTGTGTGTGTGTGTGTGTGTGTGTGTGTGTGTGTGTGTGTGTGTGTGTGTGTGTGTGTGTGTGTGTGTGTGTGTGTGTGTGTGTGGAGTGCAGGGTCGGGAGGTTAGAATCAGAGTTAAGACATGCATGTTTAGTAAAGAAAAGAGACTTTGAGCTTTGAGGAAATATTGAATCATCTGATTCTGCAGATTGCGCAATTGTTGACTAAACTATCCACAACTTATTTTTCCATTTAATCACTGGGGAAATGTGTGAGCAGTTAAATTAAGAAGCTCAGTGAGCAGAGTAAATATGTTATCAGCCGTACAGAGCAGCTTCTGCCTATGACTCAGTGGCTCACAGCTCAATATGTAGCTTACACTGTCTGCTTATGGATGACTTATGCACAGGTATTGTTCGTCTGGTCTGTATTTTGCCAATCAGCTTGGACGGGAACTCCCTCAGGGAGTCGTGTCATCGCTCACTGTTGCAGTTTGAAAGACACAGGAGACAGGGTCAGTGTACAGATGTCAGATGGATGATTTAAATGTCCGCTGTGCATAAACCCACCTCAGTGCAGCCGCAAAATAAATATCCCTACCTGTCATGTGCACTTTAAAAAGCAACCCAATGAAAATCTAAACAAGCTACCGGGAACTTTTAACATGAAAAGCCAAAGAAAACAGCACAGTTTCTCAGGAAACTTGGCCCACTGTGCACAGATGTAAGCAGCCTGTGGGACAGAATGAGAGTCGATTTTGCTTGAGTAAAAAATCTCAGCATTCATGATGACTCATTTTCAGAAAGTGGATCTCTCCTCAGCTGATAAGACACTGAATGAGACTGTAAACAGCTGGCAGTCTGACACACACACACACACACACACACACACACACACACACACACACACACACACACACACACACACACACACACACACACACACACACACACACACACACACACACTGAGTAACCACAGCCAGCTGTTAGAGGGGCTGATTGCGATGAAGCTTTATTAGCAACAAAAAACTGGGAACGAAGCAGACATAGACACCACACAAGCACACACATAGACATGTACACACACCTTGATTATAATCATCCAAGCTAGTGTGGGGAAGCAGTGTGGAGGATGTTCACGTGTCTACAACATCCTTGCCTGGTTTAGTGCATGTAGATTTATTTCCGCAACAGTTTCCCACATTTTCTGTATTTGGAGCTGTTGGCCCACGCCCCCCAATGCCTTCTCCCTCCAGCCACACAGCTGTTATACACATGTCCTCCTCCGCTGTGTGTGTGTGTGTGTGTGTGTGTGTGTGTGTGTGTGTGTGTGTGTGTGTGTGTGTGTGTGTGTGTGTGTGTGTGTGTGTGTGTGTGTGTGTGTGTGTGTGTGTGTGTGTGTGTGTGTGTGTGTGTGTGTGTGTGTGTGTGTGTGTGTGTGTGTGTGTGTGTGTGTGTGTGTGTGTGTGTGTGTGTGTGTGTGTGTGTGTGTGTGTGTGTGTGTGTGTGTGTGTGTGACCATGTGTGACCAATGACCATGTGTGTCTGGATGACCTCCAGTGGTAAACAGTGGCTCCCCTGCCTGTCACCAGATCTCCCCCCCCCCCCCCGAGCTTTCAGTCCACTTTCCAATCAGCCTCTCAGCTCTGCTGCACTGCATGCGGTGAGAGTGATGTCAGGGACATACACATGTTGGTTTCTGAGAGTTTAAGGATAAGTCTACTACATTATATCTGTCTTACAAACCACAACTTGAAGCTGTTTTTGTGTGTTTTGAAAAAAAGTGCTTCTGCAGACATTTTTGTTGACATGGTATCAATAGCTCAATTGTAAAGCTTACAGAGTACATGTTCTTATGCAATACTTTCAAAAATACTTACGTTTTGTAATCTTACTTTAAGTCATAATTTAGTTTATTGATTATTTTCATATATTTCTCATGACAGCAGTTTCTGTATTTAAGCATTCTGTAAGATACTCTTTTCATGTCTAAATGCCAGAAGGGCTGCAACTAACAATTATTTTCATAACTAAACAATCTGACAATCATTTACTATATTAATCGATTTGGACTTCTCAAAGTCCAACATGAAATGTTGCTTTGTTAGTCCAAACCCAAATATATTCACTTTTTTATTATAATAAAAAACAGAGAAAAAGCCAGAGATCTCTGTATTTGAGAGACATTTTCTAGCATTTTCGCATGAACATTTCTGGTTTTTCTACAATATTTACGTGTTGTTAGAAAGTGAGGAACCCAGGATTCGGGACAACCAACTTTAGTTACTATAGTCACCAAATATAACCAGCCAGAAGGACTTTTAACAACCTTGCAACAAAAAATGTGTTTCCAATTTGTTCCCATAAACTGCTTCTAAGCATTAATAATGATTGTATGTAAATGGAGCGATAAAGCTAATCGCTACAGTTCCTAAACAAGTTTATATAGCGTTCCTTATTAGGAAATTGCATACAATTATTTGAAGAGTTTGTTTGTTACAGTAATGTGTGACTGTCTGCTAACATCCTCTCTTCTCTTCCTGCAGGAGAGCCCTATTGCTCTGTACCGTATTATATTGTACTTGCTACCTGGGACTTACACAAGTACACCCTGAAGGTAAGACGTGACTTCATGTCACCTCCACTCTTCTCTCAATTCAGTCCCTCACTTCCCTTTCTCTCCTCTTCTTTCTTCACAACAACTTTAACACTGGAGAGGTTTTCGTATCTTCTTTGCCTATTTGGCTAAAGCACCCAAACACTATGAGAATTGGGCCAACCATTGCATGTTGAGTTGTTATGGTGGAGATTAGACCAAATTCTTCTTTTTTTAGACATGTAATCAAGAGTGTTCTACAGTATTGCAATACTACATGGTACAAGTGATACGTTAATAATCACTTGCTGCTGGGATGCAAGAAAAATGTCAAACTTGATCTGACAAAAAGTATCATTGTATCGTATTGTTTCCTATGGTATTTACATTACATGTCATTTTTTAGATGCTTTTATCCAAAGCGACTTACATACGTTCAGTACTGTGGACAATCCCCATAGGAGCAATTTGGGGTGAAGTGTCTCAGGGACACAACGACATGCTGACTGCAGTGGGACTCGAACTTGCTATCCCCTGATTCGAAGTACACAGCCTCCCATAGGCTATTCTGTCATAGATCATTCAAATATGACAGTTATAGCATTTTTTTGTCTCAAAACACTACTGTTAGATGTCTTTCAATAACAGCATTTAGTAGATGTGAAGTTATTTATTCAGGACACACAAATAACAACTTCCTATGTTATAATGAAAGTTTATCAGATGATAAGGTAATATTACCATGAAGAAGTGGAAGGAGTCGATTGTAGTATTGCACGTACAGTCTATACTTTTACTCTTAGGGCGAGTATAAGCACATTGTTTGTCTGTCCGGCTGCTGTACTAAAAGTACTCCGCACCAACAACAGACAGAAACAGTGAGCAATGAACATACTGGAGCATTTAGCAGCTGAGGAGCCAGAAAGATCCCTTATAGGAGTTGGAGGAGAACATGGAGCTTAAACAATGGTTTAATATCTAAACTGTTATTCTAAGTTTAATTAGGAAGGCAGGATAAGTACAAATGGAGATGGATATTATAACCTAATTATTTATGTATCTTCTGCAACAGTAAGAATGTTTGAATGAATGAATGAAGAATGGCAGTTAAAAATAGTTTTGGTCGGGTTTATTTGTATACATTTTTTGTATCGTTTGGCGGTTTCCCCTGATGAGAAGTCATAGATACAGTCCAGTGAACAAGCCCCTTCTCTCCTCCAATTATCATGATTGAGACTGACGGGGAATTCAATAGGCCGACACGCAGGCACTGAGAACTGATGACCGACAAACAAAATGTCATCTCGGTTCATTACAACGAGGCTGAAACATTTTTTATTTTTAATTCAAGGTCATACCTCTGTGATTAAATCTGTGTAAAAGCTTTAAGTGATGACTTCTTATATCGGATATAGCGGAATCGAGTATACATGTTGGATTTCACATTTCATAGCAGTAAACATGGTAGATTTGAGTAGATTCATACATAATTCCAACAAGCTTTGTTTGGGATTATTAAGTAAATATCACATGCTCGTTGTTGGAGACTTTAAAGAACAAAGAATTATGTCAGACAGACCTTAATGGAAATGAAAAATTGGCTCCTTTTTTTGGTAGATTTTGCCAATTTTAGGCCCTGATTAGTTTGTCAGATCTCTTAACACTCTCTATGACCAACGTTATTGTTTGAGAGTGAATTCAAACAATGAATCCAACTGTGGAGCTCTGCTAAATATCGTATCTCCTTTGTTAACTGTCAAATACAGGCAAAAATGAAAACTACAATGTTAATGGGGCATGTCGTATGCAAGTGGTAAGTTACACATCATAATACTACAAAATTCCCGGATTTGATCGAAGCTGGTAAAATAGAGATTGATGAGATTTTACTGATACCAATGCCATTATAGAGTCTACTTATTGCTCTGATTAATTGTTGATTCCCGATTTTTGATTAAAAAAAAGTAGTAAAAAAAGTAGCTAATTTTCAGCGTCAATGCAGCTGTTTTATTATCTCAGAGACTAAACACAGTTTAGAATGTATCAGAGTAGACGCAGAGTTTGAAGTCACGCTGCATCAGTTTCTGCATCGTGAACATTTCCCCAAAACAGGCTGGCGTCAAATAAATGAATTATTAACCTCAAAGGCATACAATTCAGATTGACCGTCCAATTTGCAAATGGTTCTCAACCGGAACCAATTTTTTATTCCCGTTTCTTGCAGAGGACCATTGTTGCATGTAATGTATCTCTGTCACTACCAAATAAAGGTTTAAAAAAAAAGAAGAAAAATGTACATAACCAATATTGTGTCCCTCATTGTAATCATAAATCATGATTCTGAATCTGATATTGTGGGAAATCATAGGCCTACGTTGTTTTGCTGGATGGTTTTTCCGCCCAGAGAGATGGTAAAAAGCTCACTGTAGACCAGTGTAGGTCAACCGAAGTGTTGGAATGAGTCTGTGACCTGATCTTCTACCAGGGATACCGTTACACACTGAGCCTGGGACCTTCTCTCTGTACTTGAGTGCATTGGCACAGAGCAAGGCTAAGAACTGCAGACATGTGTTCAACACAAGTCTGTCTCTCTGTATGTGTTCACTCCCATACAGTGTGCTGTATATCTAAAACCACATGGCTAATGCATGCCCCAGTAATGCTACAAGTGGTATTTAATTAAAGAAGTTTGGAGACAGGAGAAAAGATACATGTAATGCACCCCCCTGCTTCACTGCCAAGCCCTGTTGTCCTTTTCCTGCAGAGGAGACCACACAGAGAGGAGAGTTCACAGTGACCATATATATTCCATGCAGGTCTTGCTTCCTTTGCCTTTTTTTTTAAAGCACTAATGTTTTGAGGCAAGGAAAATCTTACAGCCCTATAGAGAGCACGGAAAAGCTGTTGAGACCTGGCGATGCGTTTCAACATTTGCTCACTTTTCAATGTGCAAAGAAAAAGGTCGTGATTGAGTACAATGTTCTGGGAAATCAGATTCAAACTGTGTTAAACCCTGGTATCATGCACTCAGTAATTCCAGACTAGACGGATTCGTTTTTCTGCAAAAACATCAAGCTGGGAACCGCTTCTTCCCTTAGGTCTAATTCCTTGACCACTTCCAGGGATCGAATTCCTGCTCTTCCATGCAATTATGAATGTCCAAAGTCTGAGCCTCCCAAAGTGCTCTAATGAAGTAAGCCTTGTGTTATAGAAAGACAATCATCTCATTGAAGTCCTTTCTCTCCATGGCTCCCCCATGCAGCAACTGTTAGGACTTCCCATCCATCTGTCCCCTCATCTTTCCCACTTTCTGTCATCTCATCAACATCCCATGCCCACGTGTATCTTTTCACAAGCAGGACTTCTATACACATGCCCCCATTAGACAGGGCCCAGTGACCACAGGTCAGACTGACCCCCTGAGAGAATAAAGATGTTGAGGGGCCTCGTTCTGAGATCAGAGGTCACGTAGAGAATGAGCTCCCAGGACCCCCGAGACTGAAACGCTGAATAGAGAATCAACGCTGGCTGAAAGGCTGAAAACTGTACTCAGCCTCCAGGCAGCGAGATGCTGCGCTCACTTTGGTTCCTGTGGTCACATTCAGGACTTCCAAACTGGCTCTATTGATCAGAACGATAGAAAGGAGCAGGGGAGAGGGGAGGTTCTCTAAAGTTGTTATTTGGTTCATTAATCCCCTATAGCCTTTAACAACCTGATCTCACCAGAATGCGTGACTCCACCACGACTCCTTAACACCACAATGCGTGGTGGAGTCACGAACTTTGTTACATTTGCGTGTCGGCACCACGCAAACAACCCCAATGTAAAGTGAATGAGGCTCCTTTGTCGTGGTGCACACACGCATTTCTACAACGTGCATTGTGTGTAATGCAACTGTTAATTTTATTAAATTAGTTTGTTTTTAAAGAAGGCCAGAGCTTCAGCTGTGTCAAATAGATTGTTCCCTTCAGTTAACGTTATTTAAAAGATAATGATCATGTCCCCTGTATTGTATTACGAGCGTCCATTCCCATTGGATAACGGAGAATTTTACACCCGGAAGTAAGTAGCCTATTCCCTTTACTGTCGATTGATTTTACAGTGATATCTGCACTACTCATCGACTAAAAAACACCAAATTGTCCTTGTTAATTACACAACATTGATTGGTTTGAATTGTGTACAATGCTTTTGTATTTTCCCCCTTCGATTCGGAGAAACAAATATATTTTCGGAGTTTTTGGACGGCAGAAGACACTACACTACCCAGAATCCTCAGCTATCGTTTGGGACTACACCATGTGCTTAGCTTGACAAACCCCGTGATGCGTGACGTTTACACAGAGCGTCCAAAAGGACTTTGAAATGGAATGAAACCCATCTACGGCACACTATTCAAAACAGGAATCGAACGTGTCCTACCCCCCTCCCCCCCTTAGGTCACAGGCTCCTCCAACAGTGCTACGCAATAAAACAGATGCACAGAAAAAATAGTGAAATAGTGCAATAAGAGTCTATATACAAGTGATTGGAATATGATATATTAGATAAATAATTTCTAAGTAGCAGCCAGATGGATGTTATTTCTAAGTTCAGGTGTTTAATAGTCTTCTGGCCTGTGGGATGAAGCTGTCTCTGTGTCTGGTGGTTTTAGTCCGAATGCTGTGGTACCGCCTGCCAGACTGCAGCAGACAGAACCGTTTGTGGCTGCGGTGATGGTGGTCTTTTATAATCCTGAGGGCTTTCTTTAAAATTAACCTGGTATTTTTAATCCACTACATTTATTTTAGTTACTTTACAGATTTGGATTAATGATGTGAAATATAAACAACCCTTAAATCAGACTTTAGTTACACCTGAATGAAATTCAGTGAAGGTGATTGTCAAGTGCCAACAATCAGGAGAGATATTTGATAGTTGGTGCTTGAGAAGACTAAATATTTATCTGCAGATCCGTTTAAAGCATATTCATTACTCGTTATTCTCTAATAGTTCATTAAAGACTGTATATAATTGCTATTTTGCACATCCCTTTCAAGATTTCAAGATTTTCTAAGGTTTATTGACATATCATATACACAACAGTGTAGTTATGCAATGAATGAACAACTTGGGTCACAGGTTCATCAACAGTGCATTACAAGACATCTATCAATGTGTGTATACTTCCACCATTACACTGTCGTATTCTGCACATTTCTTTAATTAAAGCCTTATTAGTTAGCACATCCTCCTATCAGGCACTAAACTGTTTTACTCTAGATATCATTTGAGTATCTTCTTGATATTTTCTATTCTATATTTATATAATTGACCTTCTACTTTCCCACTATTTTGTATGTACTCTTAATATTTGAATGTTTTCATAAAATATAACACATTCAAAAGTGCTTTACAAAAATGAAAGACATTAAGAAAAAGGCATTTTAAACAGTCATTAAAAAGCAACACAATCTTCCTGCATTGCAATTACTCTAAACGTGTAATAACGTGCTTTAACCAGTAGGTGGTTTGGGTTAAAAGCATAGGTTAAAAGGCTGTCCAGTTTACAGTGTTAACAAAATAAAATATACTGCTGTTTCCGGTTTAGTTTACGACGAATATTATTTTGTTATTGTTTTGATATTTGTAACACAAAAGCGATGGAAAAAACCCATAGCAACCAAAAAAAGATGGTCTTAACATGACCCAGTCGTCTAGTAGTTAATAAAAAACAATAATATCAAAACAAAATATTACTACTAACTTTATTGTGAAATTAAAACAGAACGGTAAAAGAATAGTTTCCGGTGTATTCTGATGCCCGATCTCTGTAGATAAATAAAGAACTAAGACAGATGTGTAATAATTAATGCAGCCAAACCATTTATTACAATGCATTCATGTGATGACTATCAAAGAGTAAAGCAAGCACTGCTGAATAAAGTATGATTTTCTCTTTTACGAAACGTTTTTTTTCATATGGAATGCAGTTGGAGGTCAACCAATCAAAGAACTTGAGGACTGATCACGGGGTTCATGGTGTAGTCCCAAACGATAGCTGAGGATTCTGGGTAGATTCTGGGTAGTGTAGTGTCTTCTGCCGTCCAAAAACTCTCTTGTTTCTCCGAATCGAAGGGGGAAAATACAAAAGCATTGCACACAATTCAAACCAATCAATGTTGTGTAATTAACAAGGACAATTTGGTGTTTTTTAGTCGATGAGTAGTGCAGATATCACTGTAAAATCAATCGACAGTAAGGAGAATAGGCTACTTACTTCCGGGTGTAAAATTCTCCGTTATCCAATGGGAATGGACGCTCGTAATACAAGACATGATCATTATCTTTTAAATAACGTTAACTAAAGGGAACAATCTATTTGACACAGCTGAAGCTCTGGCCTTCCTTAAAAACAAACAAATTTAATAAAATTAACAGTTGCATTACACACAATGCACGTTGTAGAAATGCGTGTGTGCACCACGACAAAGGAGCCTCATTCACTTTACATTGGGGTTGTTTGCTGGTGCCGACACGCAAATGTAACAAAGTTCGTGACTCCACCACGCATTGTGGTGTTAAGGAGTCGTGGTGGAGTCACGCATTCTGGTGAGATCAGGTTGGCCTTTAAACCAGGGGTGGGGAACCTCCGGCCCCCGGGCCGTATACGGCCCGCGAGACAATTTGATACGGCCCTTGAGGTAACACCATAGACTGTATATATAATGGGTAACACACGCAACAAATAAAAACAAATTAAGAAATCTAGACCACAAAAGAATTAAACAAGCGAGTACCTGTTTTTCCTGGCCAAGGTCAGGGTCCTTGAACACAACACGAGTCTACGTGTCATCACGTGGTATATGCATGGATATATATGTCTCGTCTGACAGGGGTGCAGTTCTGCCGGAGAGTCAGAACGCCGCTCCGGGCCGGGACTTCACAAATTGCAGTACCCATAAGGAGCCGTACACATGCCGCGGTTTCTGCGTGGCTGTGTCTTTAGTTGAAAGCCCAGTGGCGATCTGTTCATCTGACATACTGATCATACTGTCAATAGCTTTGTTGTTATTAGCATCTGGTTAGCTAGCTATGCTAACGAATATAAAAAGCTTTTTCTACAACCAGTGAGGTAAAGGCACATCTTTATATGATTATTATAGTTATACAAAAATAAGAGAATAAAGTAAACAGGTATAAAATACTATATGACAGTAAAAAAAAGTTGATATTAATAAACAAGAATACAGTTTTGAAAGGGGAGTGATTTGTAAAATATCCAGAAAGAATAAGAAATCTGTTTACAGTTCTGCTTCATATGGGTGTTAAGAGATGTATCCATAGATCTCCTGATGTTGCTCTCAAAGTGCACCAGATTGATGCTTTTAACTTCAACATTTAAAAAAAAATCTTCCTGGGGGAGCATGCCCCCGGGTCCCCCCTAGAGGAGGTTAAGTCTTCGCATAGTAACGCAAGTAAATATCCAGAAGAAGCACAAGTGTTAGTTATGTCACTATGTTCCTGAACTTTAGGATTTTAGCCTTTGCAGACCATTTACATGCACTATAAAACACAGTACAGGAAAGGGAGAAGCCCAAAGAGAATAACAGGGCTCCTTTAAATATACAGTGCAGCAATCTGATGTTCTAATAATCTGGACGTTTTATCATTTGGAATTTAGAAGCTAAGCTTTGTGCCTAACAATTCACAAAGGCATATTGTGAGCTTTATTTAGTATCCAACCATTTCTCTTTCCCCTTTGAGTTGTCCAGATGGGTACTTAGAGAGGAGGACGTCCTCTAGCAAGATTTTAGCCTTCGTGGTTCTGTCTGCTTTAACCTTAAGACATCTTGTCTTGCATCGTGGTTTACATGATGGGGATACTTGATTATCAGTAGCGAGTAGTGAATAGCTGTTACCTCACTTTGCATTGTTTCAATTGGACGTCAAAGTTTTCGTGTTCATGTTTCATTTATTTTCTGCTGCATGCAAAAAACAACAATATATTTAAAGTTTATAGATCATGAATTTAGCCCTCTTAAGTAACTTAATCTTACATCAAAACCAATACAACAACCAAAGACAGGAAGGCAAAATCATTAAAGATCATACGTTTGGAACCATAGCTCTTTTGTTTGGCTTGGCTTTGCAACTTCAAATGCATTTATATACCGTTGGAGCTGTTCAAATATGGCTGTATTTGAATTGGATTTTGCGGCTGAGCAGCTTTAAAAAAAGAATGTACAGCAATAAACATGTTCTATTCTGAGGACATCTGTTTTAGGAAGGCTGTGTTATGCTTCACGAGAGTCACATGGTCAACGTGCCGTGCTGGAGAAAAGCATCAGGCAGCAAACCGCTGACATTGTAATCAAAGGCCACCACAGCACCTCTGCCCATCCAAGGTCACTCCTTACCCCCCTATCATCAGCACAGTTTTATGTCTGTATAGACTTATTCATAATCTTATGTATTTCCCTAAAATTGCACGAGACAGCATACAGAAGCAGTTTGGTAGCCTCATACCCACTGAGTTTATTATTCTTTCTATTCCTTTTTTTTGCTGCAGCCATCCTTCCCCCCCCCCATCTGTTCACCCTGCTGTGTTTAAGCTCCATTACTTACTGCTGTTTGCATTGGCTAAAACCCAGTCAGACCTGATGTATGGCTGTGATACTGCCACGCCTGTCCGTTGTGATAGAAGAAATACATTGGTGTAATATACTTGAAATTGGCTTATAAACCAGTGTTGTCAAAGAAGAGTAGTCAACGTCCCACGTGTTACAGTAAGAGCTTAGTCTCACAATGAGTCCAGAATGTCCTGTTAATAATGTTAAGATGTCTAAAATGTTCCTTTGACATGATTGGTCTCAATTATATTTGCTCAACATTATTTATTTTGTGAAATTGTTGCTCAAATGTCTAATGAAGTACAGAGTTTACGTATTTCCTAATAGTGTATTTCTAGGTTTTTGATCAAGGCAGGAATTATTTTCACCTCTGTACAGTGAGAAAATAAAAATACATTAAAAAAGAAAAAAATATTAAAGATAAACAAAACGGATGTGAACTGAACTGAAGGATTATATCTTAAAACTTAAAATCACTGCATATTCAGTTTTTTCAAATTGCAATGATGTGTAACCTTCATAAACATGCATGTTATGGTTATTTGCACCTCTAACATCCCTCTCTTCTTTATCCAGATGTGGACATCCTCCAAAAGTTGGGGCTCAAGGGAGAGAAACCGTCGCGCTCTGTGCCAGCAGGGGTCATTCCGTTCCGATCGGGGATCATCCTCAACCAGCGGGCGCACATTGAATCCCCCCTGCGCTCAGTCTTCCCAGCGGCCGTCTGGCCCAGCCTGGCCCTGGTGCTGAGTGTGCGCTCGCACCGCCTCAACAGTGCCTTCCTCTTCACCCTGCTCTCAGGCCGCAAGAAGCTCCTTCTGGGTCTGCAGCTCACACCGATCAACCTGGTCCTCCACACAGGGCCGAACACCTCGGTGTCACTGCCCTACGAGCCCCACGATGGCCAGTGGCACCAGCTGGCGGTGGGAATTAATGGACAGAGAGTGACTCTTTATGCCTCCTGCGGAGAGCAGACCGTCCATGCAGACTTTGGGTGGGACAGTGAGGAGGGTTTGGCTCCGGAGCTCCAGGGCTCCTTCCTGCTGGGGCGGACCAGCCAGCAGCAAGCCTCGGCTCACTTTGAAGGAGCCATCTGCCAGTTTGACCTGGTCCCTTCTGCAGAGGCAGCTCACAACTACTGCAGGTACATTAAGAAACAGTGCAGGGAAGCAGACACACACAGGCCTAACCTTCCTCCCTTGTTACCTATCCTTCCACAAGCTAGAAACGTCACCGCTACCGCTGCTACCCCTAAACGTGGTGGCCCGGAAACGCCCAAGAAGACCACCGGGATCAGCCTGGCCAGGACTGTCGCTGCTGCTGCATCGGCTGTAAGATATGTGGCCCCCACCCAAACAATAAAGCCCAGCACTGGGACCATTCCTACACCCTTTCTGGGGACAGTGATGCCAGTTACAGTCCAGCTTGGTTTGGCCTTCCCACCTCCCAAGGGCAGGACCGAAACTGTCACAGCACCACTTAGGACAAAAGCAATCCCAACAAAAGCGCCAAACCCAAGACCTACCACCTCTAAAGTCTTAACTCACAAACCCACCAAACCAACTCCCCCAAAGCCCTCCAAAAAGATGATTGCAGGAACAGACAATAAGAAACCTACTATTCCAGCCACTACCAGCACCAAACCCTCCAAGATAAAACCTGATTCTACCCTATCATACCAAGGTACAGTCCTAAAGAAACCCCAACCAACCACGGCCAAGAAAACACCCCCCAAGCCTAAAGTTACTCCATCCAAAGCCACTCCGTTGAAACCCAAAACTAATCCTGTCAAAGTTGTCCCTTCTAAACCAACGAAACCTAAAGTCAACCCCTCAAAGCCAACAGTCTCCAAAACTACAACTGCTAAGACCTCCAAGCCAGTCACCAAACAGGTCATCAAACCAACGAAACAATCCAAAACCACCAAGGCTACAGTCATTGTGCGACCAACCAGACCATCGGACAACCCAGTGACACCCCCTGCTACCGACGACTTCCTGAGCTGGGAGGTGCCCCCTACTCTGTTCTCCATGCTGGAGGGACTTATGGGAGAGAAAGGAGACGCAGGCCCGCCGGTAAGCACCTCTTAGCCTTTGTATGTGTGTGCCACCAGAATGAAGTGAATTTACAACAGAGCATACATGGCTTGAGTTCCTGTTTGTTTGGATCTAACTAACAGTACATGCTTTAAAGATGTAGCCTAATGTGCCTGATGGTAAACAGAAGTCTTGCAACTAAAAAGAGAATAAATAGAATAGAAATAGAATAAATTGTTTCTGAAGCTAACTAGAGTGATGCAATATAGTATAGGCGGCAGATGAGGCTCAGGATCGGGAAGGCTACTATTTTACCAACTATTATACTGGTTTTAAACCAAAAAAGATGCTTCTACAGATGTTTCTATGAGTCTCTCTTTCTGACAGCGCTCTGATAGTACTACGTTCTTATGAGTTGTCTGGTTAGTACATTTATTTGTTGACTATGAAACCGTAGCCTTATACTACAGGCTGGAATTTGGAGTTGCTGGACATAATTAATCGTAGCAGTAGTCTTCCAATTTGGCTTTTGGGGAACATCAGCAAATTGTATTCTTTATATGTACTGCACAATGGTAAAGGGACCAATAATGTAGCCTTAATTACCCACCGCCCCTGAGTATAGTATCCTTTCTTGGCTCTGTTTATTACCCTGCCTGTTGCACTAACAGTTCTGCAAAATCAGGATAAGGAAACGTATCTTGGCTGTTTATGCGTGTCAGCGGTTCAGTTCAATGGTTTGAAGCTAAAGTGAGTCAAATATGCTCCATTAGTGACTTCCCAGTCTGTGCGGCTCTTTGTCGCCAGTGAAAGAGCACGTTTAATTCTCGTGGTCTGTTGCTAGAAATAGGAGACCACAGAGATATGTAGGTTAATGTGGCACTATCTTTTTTCCCACACAGGTTAGAAAACCTACTTTTCCCTTCCCTCCTCTTCCTCTGTGCTCAGAAGCCTCCAGGCCGGGTGTGACGTGTCAGCTCTGACGCCTTGCCGTCTCTGCACCAGATTCCTCTAGTTTAGAGGGCTGGTGGAGGTCTCATGGCCCTCTTTCAAAGCCAGGTCAAGGGTCAAGGCAGTCGGTAAACACCATCATTCATTCAGCTTCCCAATGCAAAAGTAGACCAGGCTCATAGTAAATGAGTGTGAGCGGGAAAAACTGAGGCAGGTCTATTTTCACCCTTTCCATTTTCACACCTAGCATCCAATTGCATATTGACTGAAGTTCTTAAGAGAGCAAAGGCACACACACACACACTCACATGTGTTGGCCAAATAGAGGAATAAAGGACTTTGTTGAGATCCTGCTGGCAGATATGAAGCTCAAGATGTTTGCCATTGACAAATCCACTGTGTTTGTGATTTTTAACTTGTTTAAGCTTTACACATTGTCTGCAGAACTCTTCCTGTCTGCATGAGGCCTGACTACCCCCCCCCCCCCCCAGTGTCACCTCAGGGTGTGTTGCATTTAACGCTGGTGATTGAGTCATTTCAGTGTGAGGTGTGAGCAGCGCCTGTGTGTTTGATACGTGTTTTCTTTGCTTATCGTAGTAGTCTGTAATTTGCCGCTGTAGAGGGCGGTGTGTTAAGGGTTGGCTAATTTACCTCTGTGTTTATGTGCACGCCAAACTTGACTGTCATTACATTGAACTAAATTACTGCCATCTAGAAAGCACTACCTGTAATCTCAATATGAGGTGCTGTACTCTCACACAGAGAAGAGATTGTAGACGGATGATTATGTCGGGACGTTAGAAGGTCATTTACTGTAGGACTGTCTGACACCAAGGGCTTCGAGTTGGTTGGGATGTTCAGAAGATACTGAATTTCCCTAGTCAAAATCTCCCTCAAAGAAATCTAAATATACCAATGTTGTCCTTCAATGTCTAGTCAATGTATTTGGTAAACACTTAACATAACTTGTTTTATTCACATAAAATGATGACTTTATACTCTTAATATGGAAAATAGCAGACATTTTGCAGAAACTCATATCTGTGAATAAAATCCAGGGCAGTATAGAAATGTATGTTTCATTGAGAATAGGTTCCACATGCCCATTCAAAGAGCTTATTCCTGAAACAAAAGGTTTCTCATGCTGTACGAGATGATCTACAGGAGAATACATATTTGAAAGCAAAACGAGATGCCTTAGAGCCTTACTTCACTGTATTCTAATACATTATTACATTGTTGGATGCCTCTTGAATTGAGTGTTTTCCTTTGCTTAACAAAAGACCATATTCATAAACAGTCACCATAATGCAGGAAATCAAGTGTTTGAGGCTCGAATGTGTAGGGGCAGGGACAACAGACCCACCCCTACATTTGATCCTAGGCCCTTGGCCAAAAAACGTTGTAATTTTACACCTAAATGGTATTGTAAATTAAACCAATCTGAAAACACAACACTGTGCCTAAACGTAGCATGTGCTGTAGAATATGTATAAATGTTCTAGGCTTTACGTCTGGGCTCTGATTTAAATGCTGCCATTTGACAGGCTCACATATGGATTTATGATGAGAATACATATGATTACAATACACATACACATACACATTCTGATATCAGGGATTAAACAGGTGCTTCCTGTCAAAGTGTGTGTGCATTTGTAAGCATGTGTGTGTGTTGCAATAGTGTGCCCCTGGAGACCCCCGATGAACTCAGTCATGCTTCCTTTTCAACATAGTTTGAATTTCATAAACACACATGCCATGTGAGAACTCTGCCTCTCAATCCTTATCACACACACACTCACTCTCATCCATACACACACATTTCCACAAATATGAAAGTCAGCGAAAGCTTTGGTTCATTGGGTTTCAGCCAATAGCTTTATCCCTCATCATTCTTGCTGCCTAAAGCATTAAGAGCCTACTTCTGAAAGACTTTGGTCTCTTGTTTCCAGCGTGCACATTTTGTGCCAGGAGAAACATTATTTTAGACTCAGATTTGGAACATTTCCACATCTGAAGCAGCTTCAGCTCCTCACTGTGTCCTGAACTCGTTTCGTTATTGCTAAAAGTGAGGGATGGGATTTGAATCCGATTACATTTTGAATTGAAGCTGCACTAGAAGTGAGTTTACATTTGATTCAAATACCAAGCTTCTGTGTTCAGTTCAAGTGTAGCCTCAGACTGCCTGGGTATGTTGCCACAATAAGATCTTGTAATACTAATAATAATAATAATAATGGATTACATTTGCAGTAGAGTGTCTTGCCCAAGGACACAACAGCCTGACGCAGAGGCGGCCGAGGCGGGTTTCGAACTGGAGTTCACCAACGCCCCTTGATCTGATGATCAACGCTCTAACCCACTGCGCCAAAACAGAAGTTTTCTTTAGAATTATGGCAAAAAAAGATTATAGGGGAGTTGGAAAATGTACACTGTGTGTTCTCTAGTTGTTGTTTTATGGAAAGAAAATCTTACTCTGTACACTTGAACATATAGAGCTGCTTTTCCAGGATTTAAAAAAAGAAGTAAAATCTATTCACAGTTTAAAAAACAAACATAAAAACATAGTCATCAATCATAGCAGCATTTCTGCTCCAAATGTAACAAATACATACAAGAAAAATATGTTTGAAGTGTAGCTGTTATTTTTCCTATGGAATACTTTTTATTTTATTAGTTAAATTATTTGACCACCAATGAAAAAATATGTTGCAAGTAAGCCTTTCGAACTGCTATTGCTTCTATATTATAACGTAGTAACGTATAGGTATTTCTGTGTGAATCCTTCCCTGTGTGAAATACGTGTGTTTTCCAGCAGGTAACAACAGAAATAAGTTAGATGTTGGAGTGTATAGGGGGAGTGTAGGAGAGAAACTCCCTCTGCAGGGAACACATGGGTTTTAGCCTTTGCAGACCATTTACATGCACAGAAACCTATAGAACACACTACAGGAAAGTGAACCCCCCAGAGACCTATAGAACACACTACAGGAAAGTGAACCCCCCAGAGACCTATAGAACACACTACAGGAAAGTGAACCCCCCAGAAACCTATAGAACACACTACAGGAAAGTGAACCCCCCAGAAACCTATAGAACACACTACAGGAAAGTGAACCCCCCAGAAACCTATAGAACACACTACAGGAAAGTGAACCCCCCAGAAACCTAGAGAACACACTACAGGAAAGTGAACCCCCCAGAAACCTATAGAACACACTACAGGAAAGTGAACCCCCCAGAAACCTAGAGAACACACTACAGGAAAGTGAACCCCCCAGAAACCTAGAGAACACACTACAGGAAAGTGAACCCCCCAGAAACCTATAGAACACACTACAGGAAAGTGAACCTCCCAGAAACCTAGAGAACACACTACAGGAAAGTGAACCCCCCAGAAACCTATAGAACACACTACAGGAAAGTGAACCCCCCAGAAACCTATAGAACACACTACAGGAAAGTGAACCCCCCAGAAACCTATAGAACACACTACAGGAAAGTGAACCCTCAGAAACCTATAGAACACACTACAGGAAAGTGAACCCCCCAGAAACCTAGAGAACACACTACAGGAAAGTGAACCCCCCAGAAACCTATAGAACACACTACAGGAAAGTGAACCCCCCAGAAACCTATAGAACACACTACAGGAAAGTGAACCCCCAGAAACCTATAGAACACACTACAGGAAAGTGAACCCCCCAGAAACCTATAGAACACACTACAGGAAAGTGAACCCCCCAGAAACCTATAGAACACACTACAGGAAAGTGAACCCCCCAGAAACTTAGAGAACACACTACAGGAAAGTGAACCCCCCAGAAACCTATAGAACACACTACAGGAAAGTGAACCCCCCAGAAACCTATAGAACACACTACAGGAAAGTGAACCCCCCAGAAACCTATAGAACACACTACAGGAAAGTGAACCCCCAGAAACCTAGAGAACACACTACAGGAAAGTGAACCCCCCAGAAACCTATAGAACACACTACAGGAAAGTGAACCCCCCAGAAACCTATAGAACACACTACAGGAAAGTGAACCCCCAGAAACCTATAGAACACACTACAGGAAAGTGAACCCCCCAGAAACCTAGAGAACACACTACAGGAAAGTGAACCCCCCAGAAACCTATAGAACAAACTACAGGAAAGTGAACCCCCCAGAAACCTAGAGAACACACTACAGGAAAGTGAACCCCCCAGAAACCTATAGAACACACTACAGGAAAGTGAACCCCCCAGAAACCTATAGAACACACTACAGGAACGTGAACCCCCCTAAAAAGCGCAAGAGGGACCCTTTGAAGCTTATTGCATTTGAACTGTTGGAAGTTTGTAGGAAGTTTAGATAGTATTTCC